>NW_021319551.1:1412512-1522565 GCF_001605985.2 Dendrobium catenatum
TTTTTATAAATGTTTTTCTCTCTCCTCAAAACGAGCTCATTTTCTTATATCATTAGTGGGATCGGCCCGGCCGATCGCCACATCGTCCCGGGACGATCAGGCCAAAATTGATCGTCCTGGACGACTCCCAGAACTATTCTCAGGACGATATTTTCTACAGTGCAGATCGGCCTGGACGATCTCACTATTGTCCCAGACGATTCAGTCCAGAAATCACTCCATAGAACATTCCAGAAATCAACTGTTTTCAATACACTGATCGGCCTGGACGATCTCACCATCGTCCCGGCCGATCCTGGGGAAAAATCACTTTTCCCAGCAGCTACAGCAAAGGAACGAGGTCTCACACTTCCCACCAAATGGAAGGTGGCAGAAAGCAAATTAAATTCAAGGTCTCGCTGTCTGAATGCATGGAGATTTGATAAAGATATCTTTTTGACCTTTTTATTAGTGATATTATGAGCTGCTGAACACATATATTTCGACTTTTGATTACTCAAATCAAATTATCTTTCAGATTTTGCTTCATAATTGTTGTTTGGATATAGGTATTGTTCTTCAACAGTAAAGAGATCCGAAATTTGCTGTTTGTGTTAAACCGCCATCTGCATAAAAGGTAGCAGCAGGTTTGCGGTTGGATACATAACTTTCACAACAGGTTACAGAACTTTTGGTTGGATGCAGAAAAATTCAAAAATCTCACCGGTTCTCCGTGAATAAAGCTAGTGTTGTGCGGAGTGAAGGCCACAGGCGGAAGAGCAGGTCAGAACGCGAAAATCGCAGACGGGAAGGAAAAAACAAAAGAACGGAGTGAGGTTGCTGTTAAGGGAGTGCTATTTTTGTTGTGAAAATAGAAAATAGGTGGTAAGAGTGTAATATTTAAGCTTTGAGTGTTAAATATGTAATATACACGTTATAAAGTGGTATGTATGTAAAAATCCCTAATATTTATTCAAATAAAATAATAGGCCAATGATGGCGCAAGTTTTTTAGGGTTCATTAGGATTTTTTTTTTTGAACTGAGAAACGTCATAACAGCATTGTGATTGAGATTCCGATACAAACTCATGCGATTACGACCGGCGAAAAGGTTATGCTAGGATTTCGCGTGTCTTCTTCACCTTTGTCGTGCTGCTGTTCGCCTGCCTCCCCTTTGGAGGCCTCTTCCCCCTCTCTGATGGAGTTAGCTCCATCAGATTTCCACCCCCCCCCCTAAAGCTCAGGTTTTTTCGATGTCTTTTGTTTCTCCCTCGCCCAAACTCTCTTTCAAGGGAGATGATCTGTCGGAACATTCGTCCATCTGGTCGCTTGCTCTTGTTGGTTATTCCTTGGGTCAAAGGCCTTATTATGAAAGGCTGCTCTCGGCAATGAAGAAACTCTGGGTCCTTAAAGGTTCTCTTTCTCTCCTTTCGCTAGAGGATGGGTTCTTTCTATTAAAATTTACTTCTCAATAAGATCTGGACATGATCTGGATGGGAGGTCCCTAGTTCCTTCTAGGGAAGCCTTTCATCCTCCAAAGATGGTCGCCTAAGTTCAAGCATGTTCGCGACGAAGCTGCTTCCATTATGATTTGGGTTAAAATCGTGGATCTCCCTCTGGATTTGTGGACTCCTACTGGTATTTTTCACATTGCGAGCTACATAGGTATTCCCCTTACTGTTGATTCGCTTACTGCAAATAGGACTAGGCTTACTTTTGCTCGGGTTTGCATTCAAATTTCGAAAGATTCTAAGCTACCTAAGGAAATCCCGATACAAATTGAAGAGGAAGACATGTTGTTGAAGGTGGTTTATGAATGGAAGCCTTCTCCTTGCGAGGGCTGTGGATCGCTTATCCACCCTTTTTCACTGTGTCCTTCAAATCCCAACCTGAAACCAATTTTACATCCTCCACCGACCTACACCAGGGGAAGAAGTTTTAGCCGCAATCCTTCTTCTCGGCAACCTGGTTCTCGTTCCAAACCTCCTGTCCCTACTTCTCTACCGTCCTCCTCTCAACCATCAATACCCTTAAACGGCATTCAGCAACCTTCTATTGCTCTGCCGTCTACCTCTCATTCCCAATTTCCCTTTGCTAGCCAACAGCCTTCTCCTCCTCCACCTTTGGTCTCTGGCCTTGTCTCCTCTCCTATGAAGCCTCTTCTTCCTAACCTTAATGCACCGTCGGAAGACCTCTCGTCTTCTGTCCAAGGCATTGTCTTACCTCCTGCTTCCCCCTCTGTTATTCCTACTGGTAACAAGTTTGCGTCTTTACAATCTGACGATATCTCTGTTATCCCTCCCCCTCACCTCCTCCCCTCTTCTTCTCATGTTTAGTCGGATGCCAGCACTTCGCTTTCCTCTTCGGCTGATGGTTTAAACTTCAAGGATTCTGCTAAAGGCCCTTCCTCCTCTTCCTCCATGCATAAGTCTTCTATTTCGTCACCTCAAACATCCAAGAAACCCAAGTCTAAGAATGCCAAGAAGGCAAAATCGACTCGGTATTAATGTTTAATAGCTCTTTTGCTTATTGGAATGTGCGGGGGTATAATTGCTCGGACAAGGTGCGGATATGCAGAGATCTTGTCAAGTCTTATGAGTTAAAACTTTTATGAATACTTGAGGCCAAAGTGAATCAACAGGCGGTTTTGGACCCTTGGTTTGTCCATTCTCATTCTATTTTTGAGAATGAAGGTTGTTGTGATAATTTTCACTGTACTTCACCCGGACGCATTTGGATTAAGTGGGATTCCACTCTTGTGGCTTTCTCTCCCACCTTCTCTTCTTCTCAAATTATTCATGGATGATAGAAGAGCTCTTTGGGACCAATTACGTAATCTAGTTCCTCAACCTGGCCAGCCTTGGCTGATCCTTGGAGATTTCAACTGTTGTAGATTCAATTCTGAAAAATCTGGAGGTGTCTCTATTAATTCTGGGAGGCTGGATGAGCTCAATAAAGTTATTTTTGACTGTGGTGTTCAGGACTTGGCTTATGTTGGTCTTTTCTTTACATGGTTTAATCAACGGGTAGATCAACCTATTCACATCAAGTTAGACCGCATGCTTGTCAACTCTGCCTTCCTAGATCTTTTTCTTCATGCCTTTTATAAGGTAGTGCCCCCATCTGGCTCGGATCACTCTCGCCTCATCTTCATGGCTGGCAATTTCGATAAACCTCCTTCTAGGTTTATGTATAAGAACTTCTGGGCCCACATGTCTGGTTTTGGGAGGCGGTGCAGCAAGCTTTTTCTTCCCTTGTTTCGGGTTCCCCCATTGCTGCCTTTTGTGTTCGTCTCAAACTCCTTAAGAGGGATCTTAAAGTCAAAAATTGGGTCTCCTCCAATTACATTTCTCATGCTATTCATGAGCTTAAAAGTTAACAACATCTGCTTCTTCTACAACTTCAAAATCAACCTCTGGATCAGCATCTTAACTCTTCCCTTAAGTCTGTTAACAGTAATTTGATTTCCTATCAAAAAGCTTGGTATTCTTGGAACTATCAGCGTGCTAAAGTTTCTTGGCTAACTCAAAGAGAAGATGACATTGGTTTCCTCTATGCTAGTATCAAGTCTAGAAAAAATAGAAATTGCATTAAAGAGATTTCCTCAACTCTTGGGCACTTCTCCTCTCATTCTGATATCGCTAAGGCAATGATTTCTCATTTTAAGGATATCTTCAACTCTCCTTGCCCTACTGCTGTTAATGGGTTCAACTTTCCTGTTGGCAATTTGGTTCCTCAATCTTTGCTTAGTGATTTGGTTGCCCCGATCTCCTTTGAGGAAATTAAATGTGTTGTTTTTTGCTGGGAAAGCTTCTTCTACTTCGGGACCTGATGGCTTCTCCTTTGATTTTTACAAGAAGACTTGGCACCTCATTGGTCCCCAACTATTTTCTGTTGTTAAATGTTTCTTCGATACGGGTTCTCTTCCTAAGGGAGCTAAGGTCACTGCTATCACCTTAATTCCTAAGGGCTCTCATGCTTCCTCCATTTCTGATTACAGACCTATCTCTTTGTGCAATGTGCTTTATAAGATTATTGCTAAGGTGTTAGCTAATAGGCTCAAACCTGTGATGCCTCATATCATACACCAAAGTCAAGCCAGTTTCATCTCTTCTAGGTGCTCCACTGATAACATTCTTCTGGCGGCTGACATTCTTAGAGAATTCAAAAATGGAAGAAATTTGTTCTGTGCTAAATTAGATATTAAGAAGGCCTTTGATTCTCTTTCCAGAGATTTCCTTCTTGACAGACTTCGTGCCAAAGGTTTTCCTGACATGTTTATTTGCTGGATCAAGGGTTGTATCTCTGATGTTTACTTCTCTATTTGCCTTAATGGCTCTCTGGAAGGTTTTTTAAAATCCTCTTCTGGCCTGCGCCAAGGATGTCCTCTATCTCCTCTTTTATTTTGTATTGCTATGGATAGCCTTTCTTGTTCTCTTCAGGACTCCAATTTCAGGGGAATTGGTTGCAATGGGGTTAACATTAATCATCTCTTGTATGCTGATGATTTGTTGGTTTTTGGACAAGCTTATGTTGCTAATGCTAATAATCTCTTGCTTGCTCTGGACAATTTTGCTGGGATTTCTGGTCTTCATGTTAACCCCTCCAAAAGCTCCATTATGTTTGCTCCCAATGTTGTCGTGGCCTCTGATATTGCTTCCAGGCTTAATATTCATCAAAGAGATTTGTTCTTTACCTATTTAGGCCTGCCAATATCTCTTCATAGACTTAAATATGTGCACTTTCAGCCCCTTTTAAGTAAGATTTCGGGCCTCCTTGAGGGCTGGAAGGTCAGGTTCCTCTCTTTTGCTGGCCGAGTTCAATTTTTAAAGTTTACAATTGCTAACACAATTGCTTACTGGATTATGGGCTCGATTATACCTAAAACCTGTCGTAATGTGATCTCTAAATTGTGTTCCAAATTTCTTTTTCACGGGAACATCTCTGACAGAAAGATTCATCTCATCTCTTGATATACTCCTACTAAGCCTAAATGTAATGGTGGCCTTGGTTTGCCTACTTTTGATTCTCTTTATTTTGGTATTTTTTGCTCCTATATTTGGAGACTGTTTGGGCAAAATTCTCTTTTTAGCTCTTGGTTTAAAACTAAATATGAGTCACCTTGGAAGCCCCCTCCCCCTCTTGCTTCCAAAGCTTGGAAACTTATTTGCTCTACTGCTATGGAAATTAAATCTTCTTTGGAATCCTCGGTTTGCCCCTCTTGCAAATTTTCTATGGTTTGGGATCCTTGGTGTAATGGGCGAGCTCTATCTGATTTGGATCCTCAAAATTCGAAAGCTTTATCTCATAAGTTGGTGGAAAATTTTATCTGTAATGACCAGTGGGTCTTACCTGCTGATTGTTCTCTATGCATTCGTGATGCTATTCTTCAAATTAGGATTCTGGAGCAACCGGCTCTTGCCTTGGACGGCTCCATCCAGCCTCCTTTCAGGAACTTTACTAGCTACTTTCACAAGGATTTAGAGGAAGTTCAATGGCATAAATTCATATGGCATAAGAATTGCACCCTTCGTTTTGCTTGTTATGCTTGGATGGCTATACTTGGTAAATTAAAATGTGCTGATTTACTGATTTTGAGAGGGATCCCAGTTTCTCAGGCTTGCTCCTTTTGTCAAAGTTTTCCTGAGAATCACCATCACCTGTTCTTCGATTGTGATTTTTCTTTTTTGGTGATTATTGGCCTGCTTCCGGTGTTTAACAACTTTCTTCTTAGGCCTAACATTTTTCAAGTTTATGAATTTTTAGACTTCTATAGCGCTTTTGGTAAACTGGAGAAAAACTTTTGTTTCTTTCTTATTGGCTGCACTATTTACATCCTATGGAGGGAGAGAAACAACCAGCGTTTCTCTAATGTTTGGTCTGATCCGGGTTCTATTATTCATAACATCAAGTATTTGGCTAAGACTAAAGTGTCCAAGTGGAAAGGCTATGACAAACTTAAAGATGTTTTTATGGATATACTTTAGCTGCCTCCTCAGGTTGTTTCTTTGGCTGCTTTTTGCTCTGGAGGTTATTCTGTTTGGCTTTTTGGACTTTGTTATTTGTGGATTGTTGTGGTTTTTTTGGGCCTGTGGCTTTGCTGGAGAGGAGGGCTATGTGAAGACGATGATGAGCTGGGATCTCTCAGTGGCTGCTCTGTCGCCTGTATATTTTCAGACCACATTGGATGGCCATTTGCCTGGTTTTTCTGCTGACCGGTATTTTGGGAACGTTTTGGCTATTAATCAGTTTTTGGTGGTATATGGCAACCTGGGTCTGTTATTCCTGCCAACCATTGATCTTATATTTTGTGATTTTGAGGGATCTCATTAGCCCGAGTCCTCTGTCCTCTCTTCTTTCTATTGTTCCTGTCCCTGTTTGGGATTTTCTTTTTTATTTCTTTTCCTTTACAGGTTTACATGTAAATGCTTACTTGTAACTGTTTTTTGTTTTTAATACAAGGGCTATTCCCCAAAAATTCCCAAAAAAAGGATTGTTTTTTTTATTTATTTTATTTTATTTTATTTTTTTATCTATATTTTAAAATAAATCTAAATTTTGTATGGTAAATATAATTTATTTTAATATTAAAAGAACGAGGTTTAAAATGGGGTGAGACTGGCCAAAGGGGAGATTATGTGTTACAAACCAGCACGCATATCAGACATTTTGGTGGAGAATAAGTGCTCGTCTGGATAACACATGAAAGTGAGAACACCGACTTAGGAGAATGTTATAGCATAATTAACTGAATATGAATTGACTTTTCCAAGAAAAATGAATAATTAAAAAATTTTTAAAACAAATTTACTATTAGATATAAATTAGAGAGCAGAAATAATTATTTTTCTTCAAATCAAATTCTAATGCATAACAAATAAATTCACTATATTTCATTATATCTTTTTATGACAATATTATTGATATATCATAAAAATAAATCAAGTTATAAACTTCCGAAATTAAATATAGGACCATCCGAACTTAGATTTCAACAAACTTACAGTCAAATTGAACATCTCAGAAATACAAACCTAACGACACCAAATTTGACTCAATCCAAGCCCAAATGGGTCCAAATCGATGACCCTAAGAGCATTTGGAAAGTTCAAATGATAAATTGGATGACAAAATGATTTTTCAAATGTTAAGTGCTTATAGTCAAATCGAGCGGTTTGGCGAGACAAATATCATTTAATTTTGATATCATTAAGATATTCTAACCAGTAAATAGTTCATGATTAAGGGAATCAACATCGGCCGTCCATTCAATCCACTCCCAACTTGTCCTTCATCTTCCTCCTATTTACTAGTCATACAACTCTTAGATAATTATAAATAGACCATTTATTTCTCCTAGAAGGGAACCCAACTAAGGAAGGAAGGAAGAGAAGGAAGAGAGCTATCTTGCCACCAAACTCCTCCTCGACCATCGCCAGACTTCTGCTTGGCCACCGACTATCGTCAGACTTCCACCCATCCACCAGCTGACGACCGACTTCCGCCCATCCACTGACTGACGCCGGACTTTCACATAACTGCCAACTGATGTCGGATTTTCGTCTGACCCTTGTACATCGCTAGATTTCTGTCTAATCTTCATTTGTCATTATATTTCAACGGGACGGAATAGTCACTTGTAATCCATTCAAAAACTAATAAAATCATTTCAACTGAGCATGACTCCATAGTTTTTTCCCGTTTTCATGGTTTTCCATGTAAAAAATCTTATGTTCTCTGTTTGTGTGATAGATATCCGTACAATGCTAAGACGAGAAAATCTAACTCAATTACCGTGTATATTCTAGCCCACAATAATTATTACTTTCAAACACATAATAAAATTATCTTTTTCAAATAATTACTTTAAGTCAATCAATGTATATAATCCATATCTTAGACTATATGCAATTGATATCAACAATTGGTTTTGGCATGCAAAGAATTGATGTAAGTAAGAGTACATAAGAAAACAAAAATACAAAACAATGTAAAGGTTTTTTATTATCCTCTCATTTGCTAATACAAGATAAAGATGGTTTCGTTTGGGACTACTTTCTTACCACTTTTTGAAGTAGCTTTCTAGTACAAAATCTTTTAGTTTAAGGACATTTTGTACTAAAAAGCTATTTTAGAAAGTAATTAAAAAATCGTCCCAAACGAGGTCGAAGCCTCTCAACTTTACGAGAGAGAAAGAAACTCATAATATTTTACTCTAAGTAAGAGGTACATTACTCCTAACACAACTCAGTGGGTAACCAACGTCCATTTTTAAGGTTTAAAAATGCTCACTACCAACACAACTCTACGTATGCTTCATTTAGGACTAATTTCTTAGTGTTTTCTAAAGCGAATTTTTAATGCAAAATTTTTAGTCCAAAAAATCTTTATATTAGAAAGTCACTTTAAAAAGTAGTTAGAAAACTGCCTAAAATGAAACAAATATCTTCTCAATATCACTTTTTGAGTTCCAAGACCACTCTTTCAAGACTAATAAAATAAAGCTCTAAAGCCAAAATTCAAACTTGAGCACATTAAATTTATAAGAAAAAATCATTCTCCCTTTGTAAATTCTCTTTTAATGTTTCCAAGTGTTAGTGTCTCCTTGGTTGGGGAAACATTATTAGGTGCGGAGAGCACACCGTCCGCACAAGCATTGAGTGTCTAGCGGTACCCAGCGGTACCGAGCACCCGCCAATGCTTGTTGCGGACGGTTCTCCCCGTCCGCACTCCGCACCTAATAATCTCTCCTCCTTGGGGCTTTAATAACAAAAGTCTATCAATCTCCTAATCTATGAAATCCTCGATTAATACTTATTGGAAATTCAAATTCGAACTACTATTTGAGCACATCAGTTCAAAGTCTGATCGTAAACACGTGATTTAATAAATTAAATTAGAAAATATATTACATTAGTTCAAATTTTAAATAATAATTAATGTAAATTGATAAAATTAATTTATTAAAGTATTATGCAATTCATATAATACGATATATATTATATAATACAATTATAAAATCCATTTTCATTAATTAAATAAATATTTAACTAATCAAATTATTTGATTAAATCAAATCAAGAGCGAACTTGATTGTAAAGTATGATTCGTGATTGAATAGTATGATTAGTTCTAAAATTGTCAACTAAGCTAATTATCTCCTAATTTAATTAGGTTTAAATTTTAATTATTTGTCAAAATATGCTTATCATTTGCAACATTTAAAATTATAATAATTTAATTTTAAAAAATTAAGTAAACTATTTTTAAACTTAAGGTTTGATTTTGCGATGACAAACATGCTAACTTGAACTAATTTGATCACTAGCTTTGTTTGAGTCATAAAAGCATTATAATATATCTTTAGGCTTCCTTTGCGATGAATTTTTAATTGCCTTTTAAAGCAATTTTAAGAACAAAAATTTTAATTTTTGAACTAAAAAATTATTTTAAGAAGCAATAAAAAAAACCGCCACAAATGAAGCCTTAGTCTTGATTTGGATATGTAAGCTTCACGCATAGCAATTTAGCTCATTTATACATTAAAGTTAAGCAATAATATATAGCTAATTTCCTTCACAAGAATTTAATTAAATAGTTAATCATTCCATTAAAATTTCTTTCCAAGGACCACATATATATACTAAGCATTATTCACCCTAGCCACCCGATTCCTCCCATTTGCACTTGGCTTGTCGTAGAAGCAGAGAGGGAAAAGAAGAGGAGATAGGGGGAGAGAGAGCCAAGTTTTTTGTTGTTTTCATCCTTTGCTTTAGTTATGAAAAGTCTTCTAATCATTATAATTAACTTGGATCTTACTTTAGTTTTCAATAATTTTGAATTTGGTATATTTTATCTCTCATAAATCAATAAAAATATGTTTGCTCCTGATTTAATACATTCTTATCATATAACTTTTCGTATACAATAAATATGAATTTTATGGATATTTTAATTGTTATATTGTTAAATTTTGTTAGTTAAAATTAAAGTTATGATTTTCTGAAGTTATAAACCAATATACATATTTTCCTCTATTCAGAATTTCATGTTATATTTCCCACACATTTTTTTTGTAATCAGTATTTTATGTATGAAAGAGAGATTGATACAATTGACATAAGATAAATATGACATTTACTTGAAAGCAATGAGAGCTGATTATTAACATTATAACTAAAAAGGGTTAGCTCTTAAAACATAATATCATACGTAGGAGGGTGAGCCGAAAGATAGTTTGTTGCTTTGTCCCAATTATAGCCTATAATTGATGACTGATTGTGCCAACAGGCAAAGGGTGGTGACTCTTAATAATTTATTGAAATCCGTCTATAATAATAATGATAAAGATGATGAATGATAATGATAATCATATAGTAATGCAATGAATATAGATGAAAGAAAAAAAATACCACATTAAAGCTAGATGTCCTGCCTTGCTGAATCATACACTAATGCACACATAAATACACTGACATCATTAATAGTTGGATTAGTAATGTGTGTGTGTATGTGTGTGTATGTGTGTGTGTGTGTGTGTGTGTGTGTATAGCATATGAAAGGTTACATGTACTAATTTCATATAATAGATGGTTGGTAAGATGGATAAGATTGATGACATTGACACCTATATATTCATGATCTACAGTAGTATTTATTAATCATTGATTTATTGATTGCTGATGTATTTACATTCACCCACTTGTTGTAGATTTATGGCTTAGATTTTTTTACTTTTTATTATATATCATTTTGAATAGTATCAATAATGATTGATTATAGCCTATAATTGATGACTGATTGTGCCAACAGGCAAAGGGTGGTGACTCTTAATAATTTATTGAAAGTCATCTATAATAATAATGATAAAGATGATGAATGATAATGATAATAATATAGTAATGCAATGAATACAGATGAAAGAAAAAAAAATACCACGTTAAAGCTGGATGTTCTGCCTTGCTGAATCATACACTAATGCACACATAAATACACTGATATCATTAATAGTTGGATTAGTAATGTGTGTGTGTGTATGTGTGTGCGTGTGTGTGCGTGTGTGTGTGTGTGTGCGTGTGTGTGTGTGTGTGTGTGTGTGTGTGTGTGTGTGTGTGTGTGTGTGTCTGGGAAGGGGTCAAGACTCTAGGGACTGAGGTGGATTGAGATCCTCAGATTTCTTCTTTTATTTTGTATTTTTATTTTATTTTATTGTAGTCAGGAGCTATTGATAGATCATTAATTCTTCGTGGTCTCCTAGCTATTATAAATGTAATTGTTGTGGATAATAAATATAATGAAATATTTTAATATGTATAATATTTAATTACTTTCCTTGGATATTGATTTATAGAAACTTTAGTAGATGACTTAAAAGATAAATTAGATAATTCTTCTAATTTAAATCTTGGGGCATGACACTATATGTGATCGTATGCCTATAGAAGTCACTTTGTGCCTTCATTAGAAGAAGGGGTGTAGAGTATACAATGGTATTTTTTCTCCAAATTTAGCCCTAACTTATGTTAATAACCTCACTAGAGGAAGATTCTAGCATCATATACTCTTCAAAATACTAAAACTTATATCTTCACAAGGTTATATGTAATTTCCTAAACTGAATTTGCATTTTACTTACTATAGAGTTCCATATGGTCCTTATGAATTCAACTTGGCAATCCTTCTGCGCATATAATTAGCAGTCTTCATCATTTTAATACATGTTTCACTTCTATTGCAAGATAGTCTAAGGTCTTTTATATTTTATGGCTTGGTTGGGTTACTAGAAATTGATGTATTTATAAACAATAATAATAATATACAACACTAATAATCTTCATCCATTCTAGATATTCCAATTTGCTAAATTAATTCAGCAACTCAACAAATTTCAATGGTTGAAAAGTCAATTAAGATTATTAAGAATTCACTCGCACTAGCATGTAATACTTCTTATCCCTCTCGTCTAGTTATTTGTATTACTAAATAGACTTCTTGTGCCCTAAAGAAAAGGATTTAGGGAGTGAACATGTTTATGACTAGTAAAGACCTGGTTATTGAACAATAACAAATCATTCATATTGCCTTTATAAGTCATCAAGTTTTACAGGGTTTGTTTTATTATCCTATCCTTAAGAAATTTCATAGAGAGAGATCCAAGAATACATAAATTGATTCACCAATCAATTTGTTTTGACTATTTTGATACCATATGATCCCTATTATACCATAATGTCTAGACCTCTTGGTCATTAACATATACCTAAACAAGGTGTTATTTTTGTAATTGATATACTTACCAATAATATTAGTCAAGATAATGTGTCATCTACTATTGATATTAATAAGAAATATAAGAAATTCATTTTGTATATTTTTCCCTTTGTTGTTCAAATAGCCTATTGATAACTCCTACATTAAAAAGGGGAATCCTTCTCCTCAATAAACCCTTGCCAAATGTAAGTGGGTATTAGAAGAGACTTTATTAAAGTCATCTATGATGTTTTCTACTCCATTCCTATCTACTACTTCAAAATGGTGAAAATGATCTTTTTTTCTAACTCTAGAGTATCTATTTTAATATCCCTCTATATTCCTTTGAGACTTTTCCCATATCAACTAACATAAAAGAGAAAGCTTTTGTTGGCTTAGTGCCTACACAAGCTATAAATAATGCATTGTTGAAACTACTACAATTGGTCCTTTTTTACTCAAGTGTGGTCTAAAAAGACCATATTTAGATGAAAATCCAAATTATTAAGCTGATTTATGCAATTAAACTATCATTAGTATTGATGATCCTAAATATCTTTCTATGGCATATGTCATGGTAATTAGGAGATGTGGTTGACCTTAAAGCCAATGAGTTATCCCTCCCAAATGCACCTCAAGATCTTTCCAAGGATCCATATGTTGAAGTAGAATATGGAAAACTATCCAATTTTGATGGTGAATAGGATAGTTAGCTCATGGCACACTAAAGAAGAAAAATATTCTTCATTCAAGAATTTGTAAAAGAAGATCAAATAAATGGTGATCATAATTGCCACTTTAATAGCCTAAATAGTCATTAATTTTGGACTTATTCTACCTACTATTTATAGAGCTCTTACTAAGATAGTATAGGCAAATATTAGACATGTAACAAAATACTTTTTGATATAGATAATACTTATACAACTAATTTAAGTACAGTATTTTCCCTTGCATAATCTACCCCATTGTTTCATGTTCCTGATAGTTTTAATTGTAGCTCTAACCACTTCTACTATTATACCCCATGTCTCATCCCTTTTTAATTTTGAAATATATTCTATGGTCAATATACACGTAAAAGTTATAATATATACCTAAAAGATGGGTTTTTTTTAAAGAAAGGGCGGCCTTATCTTGAGGAGTATGAAGTAGTTCCCTACCCAAATGGTGTTCCTCCTTTATCGCATAGTTTGATATCACTAGTAATCTTGTGTAATATCTCTCATTTTAAATAATATGAATTTTTCAAAAATTTCCATAAAAAGCTGCATGGAGTATTATGACGTTGTGCTTTCGACAGTAGCGGTGCTTAGAAGCGCTAGAGAGTGGTGGTGCCTCAGCACCATGACTCTCTGCTTTATAGTAACTCTAGAATCACATACAATGCAACAGCATTGGGTCAATTGGGCATCTTGATGCGAGGCATTGAAATGAGTTTTTATATGTATTAAATAGTCATTTGCTCTACTCTTTCACCTCACCCCCTCATTGGGCCAACTTGTCATGGAACTAAAGGAAAAAAGAGGATAAGTGAAGGAGGAGAGAGAGGAAAAAGAAACAAAGTTATTTAATATATTCTTTGATTTTTATGAACTTTTATGTGATTTTTATGAATTTTTGTATTGACATTTTGTTTCGTTGCTTTTACAAAAATTGCTCAGATTATTGTAGGTGACTTCTATCCTATTTCTATTTTCAAATATTTTGCTTTTACTGTTTGATTTTCCCCCAAATTGATTTTACTACATTTTCTTCATATTTACTGAACTTCTGTTACATAACTTTTTTATTTATCATAGTATTGGTTATTCTAGATATTTTGACTGGTTAGTTTCAGATTTTTGCCAATTAAAATTTAGTTATTGTATTTTATACAATATACACATAATAGTGATTTTTTACATTTTAATCTGATTATATTATTAATTGAAGCATTATGAATAAATATGGGCATTTGATTGGGTAATAGTTAGTTGTTATTACTTTTATAATATATTAGTAATAATATGTGTAAAGAAAAGTAAAAGTTGTGTAAAGAAAAGTAAAAGTTGATTGTTTACTGATATTGGTTGGACAGTGATTTATATATGTATAGGATGGTAGGCCGGTAGGCTTTCTTTTAAATATTATAGTTTGGTGTTATCATTTATTAATTTATTGATTGAAATATATAAGGAGTTAATTATTGTGGCGATAGACAAGAGTGACGACTCTATTTATTAAGCTAATGGTTATTAATTTTCATATTATTGAACAATTATCATGCAAGCTAAAACTTCTCACTTGTTTAGTGTGATTTTTTGGATATGATTTACTTTATTATTTCACTACTATTGATTTAATATTACTGATATTTAATTCCTACTATTGAGCATGTGATATGAGCTACTAATTGAATTTGATATTGATACAACGGGGTATAATGTTTATCCTCCCATATGATTATTAGATAGTATTTTATTGTATTGCTATAAATTTTGATAGCTATTCTTAGTACTTCTACTTTACTAGTTTAATGATTTTTTTTTGGATAGTATTGTTATAATGTAAGATTTAAAAATGATTGTTTACTATTTTACTTCTTTGACATCCATATTGTATTGTTTTACTGGCCTTCATATCCTCGACATCCAACTGTTATAGTTATGAATTGATTGATTTCATACATACTATTTCTTTTTCATCTAGGATTTTATTGATCATCTAGGCTTTTTAGCTCATTATATATGATTAGATGATTTCAAGTCAGAAAAAAGGATCAAGAGTGTGAGACCTATCAGTTATAGGATCCTTATATTTTACTATTGTTCTATCTGTTTGTCATTAGATATTATTTTATATTCAGGAGTGGATAGATAGTGTATTGTAATATATGACTAGTGACTATTATATATGATTTGGGAGTATTGAATACATATGTGACTTGTTGTTTTTATCAATGCACTCACTATCATTAATATCTTATATTATTAAATAAAGTTGGATAGCTATGGTTATTTATAAAAGATAAAAGATACAATTCTTTCCAATTTAGATTCTGAAGCGCAACATCTTGGTCATCATTTAGCCCAATATAGAGTGTTGCATTATTATATTATAAATAATGAAACTCTTTTTCTCCATTTATTTATGACATTTTTTTGGGTTTTCCATTGAGTGATATGCTAGCCTACAAAATGGATCCTTTAAAACATTTGAAGGCCATAAGGAATTTTCCATTAAGAGATTTATTAGTACTTGTAAATAAATTAATGCCCATGACCTTATCATAGCCAAGAAAAAAAACAATCTAAAACCATGGTTGATGTTATTATTAGTTGGAAATTTTTAGCAAAGAAGTGTGAGCCACTATCAATGGAGATTCAAATAGCTAGTATTTTGATGAGTTGCATTCCAAACTCCTTTCCATTTTATTGAAGTTATTTTCTTTTTGCACCTCTGATAAATTTCTTACTAAGGAGCTAGCCTTCAAGACAATACATCCTCTTTGATATTGAAAGAGGATAATACTCACGCTAAGGAAAAAAATAAGTTGTCCTAACCTCCTTCATTCAAGAAAGTGGCGAGTGGGTATAATTTCTGCTACTAATAAAAATGAAATAGTTGTACATGAACTAGCTAAATCATTTCTTCCATCCTCTTCTCCAAAGAAAACGCAATACACATTTCAAGAGATACTTGATAAAATGAAGCCAAATTTAATATTAGTGATGCTAAAATGTCCTTTTATGATCTTTCAGGATGACCATGGCTACATGAATATGAGATGGTACCTTTTATTTACACCAGTGAATCAATATACTCTTGGTGTAAAAGAGTTCTCCATCTTTGGTGATCAACATTCTTTTTCTGCGAATCAGATTGGCATATATTGTTCTCATTTGTTAATTAAGTTGACATAACTTTTATGTTCTTAACCTTAGCTCATAAGACCCTTTTCTTAATATGGGGCCTCATGATAATAGAAAAAATATATATTTCAAATTACATTTATTTGTATAAAATTGTTATCTAAATTTATTTTTTTGTGCAAGAAAGAAGTAAACTATGAATCATAATTGAAGGAGTGTTGTGGTGCATTAGACTAAAGCACCTAGTGCTACATCCATCAGTGTCAGAGCGCTATAAGTAGCATTACGATAATAAAGTGATGTATCCAAGACAGAGAGCAAGGTGTCGTGACTCAAATAGATGTAGTACCCTAGTGACTATTATATATGATTTTGAAGTTTTCTTAATATGGGGCTTGTATTAACAAAAATATCATTGAGAGAAAAAATTTAGATCTTAAGATTTTGTTTGTGCATGAGGATGCTAATGTTATGTGAGAAAAAATGGCTTGTAATATTAAGAATATTGTAAAAGATATGCTTGGAATTTCAAAGGAAAAAGCTCATAATAGTAAAAAAAGTTAGTGGTTGAATCCAAATATGCAAGAAAAGATATAAAAAAAAGAAGAATTGTTATAAAAATTGATTTATATGTAAAAATTTTAATAATTGGGAAAGCAATAAAAAGACACGTATGGAATCTAAGAAAGCTATTTATGATGCAAAGAACTTAGCTTGTAATGATTTATATAATAGATTAGATACTAAGGAGAAAGAAAGATATATGTATGAATTAGCCAAACAAAGAGATAGGAGTAGTAAAGATTTAATTCAAGTGAAGTGTATTAAGGATAAATATCAAAAAGTACTTTTCTTAGAAAATGATATTCAACAAAGGTGGACGAGATATTTTGCTAAACTTTTTAATGAAGAATGCAAAAATATGATTGACTTTAGTGACTTTAGCACCCTAAATGAAAACAAAAATTTTTGTTTTTATCAGAATATTAATAAAACCGAAGTTAGAGAAGCTTTAAAGAAACTAAAGTGTGAAAAAACTGTTGGACCTGATGATATTCCAATAGAGATGTGTAAATGCTTAGGAGATAAAGGAATTTCTTAGCTTACTAAAAATTTTAATACTATTTTGAATACTAAAAAGATGCCAAATCAGTGGAGAATGAGTGTGTTAATTCTTATTTTTAAGAATAAAGGTAATGCACATGAGTGTGTGAATTATAGAGGAATTAAGTTAATGTGTCGTACTTTAAAATTATGGGAGTGAGTTATGGGTCATAGGTTGCGGCGTGATACTAATGTTTCTTAAAATCAATTTGGATTCATGTCAGGTAGGTCTACTATGGAAGCCATACATTTATATTGAAAGGTTTGATGGAGAAATATAAAGAGAATAAGGAGGATCTACATATGATATTTATTGATTTAGAGAAAGTATATGATAAAGTTCCAAGAGAAGTGCTATGGAGAGTTCTTGAAAATAAAAGTAGTTAATAACGCTTATATTCAAATCATTAAAGATATGTATGCAGGAGCTATTACTTGTGTTCAAACACAAGGTGGTCTGACCAAGTATTTTCCTATCTTGGTTGGATTACATCAAGGATCAGCCTTAAGTCCATATCTTTTTGCTTAGTCATGGATGTTCTCACTCGACATTTGCTAGAGGAAATACCTTGGTGTATGCTTTTTGCTGATGATATTCTTCTTGTTGATAAGACTAGAGAAGGAGTTAAAGGTAAACTTGAATTATGGAGGTCAACCTTAGAGTCTAAAATTGAATATATTGAGTGTAATTTTAGTATCAATATACCTAGTGAGGGCATTGTGACTTTGGGCGATCAAGTCATTAATAAGTGTTCATGTTTTAGATATCTTAGATCTATTGTTCAGAGTGATGGTGAAATAGATGGGGATATTACCAGCAGAATTCAAGTTGGATGGTTGAAGTGGAGGAATGAATCAAGCTTGTTGTGCGATAGAAAAGTCCCCCTCAAACTTACGGGAAAATTCTATAAGATGGTGGTAAGACCTGCAATGCTTTATGGTGCCGAACATTGGCCATTAAAACAGAAGCATAATACTAAGTTGAGTGTTGCATAGATGAGGATGCTTAAGTGGATGAGTGGCTTTACCTTTAGAGATGGGATACAAAATGTGCATATACGTGAAAAAGTTGGAGTAGCTCCAGTGGAAGATAAGATTAGAGAGAGTCACCTTAGATGGTTTGGTCACATTAAATAGAGGCCTTCTGATGACCCGGTAAGGAAAGTTGAAGTATATGATTTGACTTATGTTAAGAAAGGTAGAGGTAGACCTAAAAAGACTTGGATAGAAAATATTAGAAATGATCTTTCTTTATTAGATTTAAATGAGAATTTGACTTTTAACATGACACAATGAAAAAAAAAGGATTCATGCAGTTGACCCCACGTAGTGGGACAAAGGCTTTATGTTACTATTGTATTATTTGAAATGAATACTCCGTGAGAAGCAGAAAACCAAGCATCACAAATAGCACCATGGGAAACCTTAGCTTGCAAAATACAAAGTAAATTCATATTATGAGAAGTAACAAACTTTTGCGCATCAAGACTTTTTTAGGGCTATTAAAACTATGAACATTCCAAACATCCAAGCTAGATTTGATCATTAAGATTTTTTGTTTATTTTTGGAGCCTTATTTAAACCCCTTAGCTCGAGAATTAATGGTTCCTTGATAATAACATTAGAAACCTAGGCAGCCACAACCTCAAAAGAGTCATCATCTTTAAGAACATCAAATTTGTTAGGAGAATGTAACTAGTTAGAATGTCCCATTACTATAGAAGCAGTATTGGAAAGGGGAAAGATCACCAGTAGGAAAGTTTAAATTTGGAATAATAACAGGTGTGTCAATTGATGAAAGAAGCACAATCTTCAGCATTATAAGAGTTAACCTTGTCTAATTTAGGCTCATCTTATTGATCAAATTTAGAGGAAATGACATGAACGGGGGAGGAAATCTTTGCAGGGGGGTTACCATTTAATTCACCACTAGAATTTTCATCAACAAAAATAGTATTGTGCATAGAGAAAGCTTAAACATTAGAAATAGGAAGAGCAACTTCATCTAAAGGATTCACATCAGCTTTTTGGACTCTAAAGGGGCCAGCCTTCAATGGATCTGATGGGTTAGCAACAGGTTTTGGGATTTAATGGCTTTGTATTTTATATTTGGACCTAAATCTAGTCTCTTTAGGCATCCTGTTAGTGCTTCTCCCAGGATTTGAAACATTAAAATTAATCGTAGGAATAGGATTAGGGTTATGGTTTTTCAGACAGGCATTAGAGGGATGAGTAAAAGAGCCACAATGTTTACAAACTTATGGTTTCTAGTCGTATTGAACATGGAGTTTATATATTTTACCATCCAGCAAAATAAGAATTTCATCAGAAAGATTAGATTTCCCATTCACGTGCACACAGACTCTAGCAAAAGTGAGAAGAGTTCACTCAGACGTAAGCCGATCAACAGCCAAAGGGATACCTATGTAGCTAGCTATCATAGATATACTTTTAGGGTTCGAACAAGCAAGAGGAAGATCATGGATTTTAATCTATAGGGGTATCGAGGTAAACTCTTCACATTTAGGAATAAAAGTGGGAGACCATTTTTGTAAAATGAAAGGTTTACAAAAAAAAAAAAAAACTAAGCCCCCCCCCCCGAACAGATCATCTCATAGTCTTCAGATTAAGTAAATCACAACAATAAAAAAAACCATTCAAAAAGAAAAAAAGAGAAATACTACCTTTTAGACCCCAATTTTTTTTTCATGATAGATAATAAAGCCTCATAGTAAGGACGCTTACCAAGATATTAGCCAATATGAGAAAGTTCCTAATGTTTCACACCATTCGCGAGCTGATTAGAGAAGAAGTTGGTAACATTATCGTTATGAGGAAGAAAAGAAACATAAAAATCTAATGTAGAAGTATTTCGAGAAAAAAGAATAGTTTTAGATTTGAGGGCATCATCGAGATCATTAGCTTTAGGGTTGGCAGTCTTTAGTGAATGGGGTCTCGAGACCAAAGGTGGAAAGTCAATGATGGAGAGGGGATCCCCCGCATCCATCCAAGAAAGATGTGGCCTACAACAGAGCCAGAGTAGGAAGGGAAGTGGATGAAAAAGCAGGGCGGGGGCTAGGGTTTTCAAAATTTTCAGAGAACCCCTCCGTGTCTCCAGAGTCTTGAGCTCTTTGGATTTGTCTTGTTGGGATGATTAATTTAATTGTAAACATGTAACAATTAGTGAGCTTTTGATCATTTAATTAATGTTCCAAAGTTTTTTATACACTTCAAGTACTAGATCTGGTTCATTTGGGTTTGTATTACACTACCTTCAATGTCTTTAGGCTCATCTCATAGAGACTTTAAATTTGATAATAAATTTATTAAAATTAAAGTCAAAATGTTTTTAATTCAAAATTTACATTTCTAATTTAATTATACATTGGAATTCTCATCCAAGTATATTTATGTTAGATTACGAATATTGTAGATTAGGGGTATAACCGAATCAAGCTGACTCGGTAATAGGCTCTATGAGTCGAGCATATCGAGCTTGAGCTCGAACATGCCTCAGACTCAACTCGTCGTCTTGACGAGCAGCTCGGCGGCTGAGCTTGCGGGCTGGAAATTCTAATCCAAGGAGCTCGCGAGCGAGAAATTGAAAATAATGGAGCTCACGTGCGGGAAATAGAAAATGACGGAGTTCATGAGTGGGAAATCCAAATCGACAGAGCTCACACGTGGATCTCGAAGACAAACAAGCTCTAGACAATGATGGCAGACACGAGTTTGGGAAGACAATGAAGAAGATCTGGACGACAACGCCCGTCATTTTCAACTACGAGCTCAAATCCTGGGGACGACGTCGCTAGAGTTCGAGAAGACAACGGAGAAGAATTGGATGATGACGTTCGTCCTTTTGGACTACGAGCTCAGGACCTCGGGAAGATGTCACCAGAGTTCGAGAAGACGACGGAGAAGATGATGAGCTCGGGATGAAGGATATCAAGGACGGAGGTCGGGAAGATGGATGAGACGGCGAACGAGGGACGATGGACGCAACAACTTTGACAACGGAGCTAGGGACTGAGCTCGACGAGCCGCTCGACATGAAGACAAGTTGAGCTCGAGCTTGGATTTTGAGATCGACTCGAGGTGATCAAGCTTGAGCTCGAGCTCGGTATTAGTTAGTCGAACTCGACTGTAACTACCTTGGCTCGACTCATTTGCACTATATATATATATATATATATATATATATTATATATATATATATATATGACATTTAGGTCATTTAAGATAAACTCACATACAACGCATACACTTAGATTCAAACTCTAGACTTTTTAGTTGGAAGTCTTAGCTCTCAAACAATAGGAAGGAGAGTTGTGTGATAGTTTATATTTTAAATAGATTGATGATATCCCGTACGCTTAATTTGTTAGGCTTCTTCAAGCCTTCGGGCCGCTGCTCGAAGAATGCAGAAGCCTTGCAGCTTCGACAACCAGAGCGACTTCAACGTGAAAAACATGAACGCTTTTGAGCGTGCTCTTAATGCAGAGGGCTTGACGGTCTCAACAATCCACGGCAAAGGCCGTGGTCTTGTTGCTGCCAAAGACTTTTTGCCCGGTCCGTCTCCTACCTTGTTTCTACTTCCCCTCATTTTATTTTTTCTAGGGTTTTGAAGTCTTAAAAACGACGACGTGTGTTAGCTTTTTGCTGAATATTAAATTGACTTGCCTCAGGGGATGTGATAATTTGTCAAGAACCTTATGCGAGCTCGCCGAGTAAATCTTCCACGGGGTCGTCATGTGATGGATGTTTTTCAACTACCAACTTGAGGAAATGCTCTGGATGCCGGATTGCGTGGTATTGTGGTAGTGCCTGCCAGGTACTTTTTCTTAGGCTTTTGTATCAACCCAAACTCTTGACTTTTGAGGTATTATCTATTTTGGCTGAATGGTCTTACAGTTTTATCCCATTGGTGTAACTTCTCAGGAGGTTACACAACATATAATTTCTCCCACACAAACATGCTTAATTTTGAAGTTCTGACGAGATTCGATGCTCTAATGTCACATCCCAACAACACAAGATGCGATTAAGGAGTACAAAGAACTATTTTCTACTCAAAGAAGAAAAGTGTATATAATACAATATAATGCATCAGAGTAAATAATAGAAAAAAACTTAACATTCATTTCATTATTATGAATTCAAAAATAATACACTAAAAATACAGCTAGAAAAAAAAAATGTAAAAAAAAAATAAATGACAAGAAAGAAACTATCCAATCGCAAAAAAAAGGTATAAATAACTTAATAGAAATATAAAATTACTCAATATCAGTTTTACTACTGATAGTTCTGCTTATGAGGTGGCTATCTACCTAGGGCTTCAGTAGTATTTGCTATGAACAAAAATAACTATAAGTGAGTTTGTTAAATCAAATCTAATATGTAACTCTTATCTATTGAAGTATAACCGACAAAGGAATGAGTTATGCAGTATGATTGATCAGTAGGTAAGAGTAGAAATTAATTATCAATATATTTATGCATGTTATTCACGTGTCATGATTTTTACGACGGTTTTAATATGGCAAATATGCTACTATTGCAACTGTATATGTTAACTTTATAACTAGTGTAATATCAATCAGATTTATGTAGATATAATTATATACCATTATATGATCCATCTGTCATTCAATGCTCAACTTATGTCTAATTATATCTATTCATTTATATATATAACTATAGTTTATTTTGTCAAACAGCTTGCATTGGAAAAGTAAACACCAACCCAAGGAAATCCAATGATTTCCTGTAGAGGCTTCATTTAGAGGGCCCGTCAGTCCAACAAGCAAATATTAAATAGAGTTATATCAACTTATATACCATTACACACATGTATATAATTTTCTATCTTTGATAACCACACCTTTCTTTGTTGGAGGTGTTACTTTTATTACTTGTATGAAATTTCTAGATATTTTATGTTGTTAGTTTTATATTAAATTTTTATTTATTACTTCATAATCGTGTAGAACTATTTATTGTTCATGATGATATTAACATGTGTAGAACTAATGTAAAAAAAAAAAAAACATGTGTAGAAGTAACATTACCTTGAATAATTTTTGCATAATTATTCCTTTAATTTAATTCATTCACATTAACCATGTTAATTACAATAGCTAGTATTTTTTCAAATCATATTAATTATGAAATTTCTAAATTGCCATAGTGACTATATAACTCATATGAAAATTTGTTTATCAAAAACATAAGACTATATGCATTTGTGCAATGGTATATAACTTAGTATAAGTTTATTGAATATTGGCTAGCTGGGCCGACGAACCCTCAGAGTGATGACTCTATAAAAAATAATTGAATTTCCTTAGGTTAGTTTTTATCTTCCCAATGCAAAGTATTTGACAAAATCGACTATATATATATATATATATATATATATATATATATATATATATATATATTAGACGTTAATTGTACATTAAATAACAAATGGGTCATATAATGGTATGATAATATCTTATATGATTATATGTGCATAAATCTGATTGACATTGCATTAGTTACAAGTTAACATGCATAGTTGTGATAGCAGTACATTGGAACCATTTAGGAATCATAGCATGCGATTTTATTGCATGATTACATTGATTGTTGATTTCTACTCTTAGTTATTGATATGTTATACTTTTCATTCATTCATTTACCTTTTATGCTTTAATAGATATAAGTTACTTGTTGAGTTTGATTTATCAAAACATGTTGTTACTTTTGTTCATAGTAAGTCTTAGCGGAGTTAGGGGTGTCAATTTTTGAGATGACATCAAAACCTGATCTAAACCCGACCCAAAAAATTCTATTTTGGGTCTACTGGTTTAATAAAAGGGTTGAGTTCAACTTCTAAGTCTTGACCGGCATGAAAAATTGGGTTGGGTCCGGGTCAAACCGCTAACTCGGAACTGACCCGTATGCAACCCCACTGTCTCGCTCGCACTGCGTCTGCACATTATGCACGCAGCTAGCGACCTGCCTCGTCCCCCGCTCCTTAAGTCTTACACAGTCACGTTGACAGCCTCACGCCCACGCTTCCCTCCCGCACTTGCGGTCACACCCTCGCTCTCCTTGTCGCCCACTCACGGTCACACCACGCACTCCCCCGCTAGTCATCGCTCCCCGTGCTTAACTGCAGGTTTGATAATGACAAATCTATGAACCACTCATTATCAGACACCACATCTTCACACACCAAAGGGTCTTCATCATCCTTCAACCCCTTTTTCCTCAACCTTTTATCTTTCAACCTCTTGTTGTGCATAATATACACAAGGGAGTTTATTCTGAGTGTCGAAAGTCAATTTCTTCTATTCGTTTGCACTTGACTATATGTGCCCCAGTTTCGCTCACACCCAGAGGAAGAACCAGTAAGGCCCAAAAACCTTAATTGCAAAACTCTGTAACTCAGGGTTGGAATCATCGGCGTGAGGTGGCGCCGGCAGGAGAGGTGGCGGGAAGGCCAACCAAGGGATGCTAGGGCGGGTCATGCAAAGCTCTCCTTCTTCATGTGGTTCGAGTCGGCTGATGGAAGGGAGGAATGAAGGGGGGTATTTTATTAGGCACTTAAGTGAGTGGGACCCATTTGCTTGAGGCGTACGTTTCACCCATTATTGTGCAATTGCGCCTTTGAGGCACGCCTCAGGCTCCATGAGGCGTACGCCTCTCCTGGTCCTAGAATTGTTTAAGCAATAACGCGCCTGGGGTTGAAATTGTGCAGAATTGTTTAAGCAATAAAGAGCCTATGAGGTGCGCTTTTATTGTGCAATTTTAAACTATGGTAACAATCTATTATGCATTTATGACCCCTGATTTCATATATCCATATGTAATTTGCGTAAACAATTGTACAAACAAAAATATTTTAATAGGTATAATAACATTGTATTGCTCTCTTTTCCCGGCATTCCTTCTTCACAATATCAAAATGTTATAAAACAATTAGTTTCAAATTTGTCCTTAATCAATAAAATAATATAATTATACACAATTAGCTAATTCATGAATAATTTTATGAATAATCAACATCTATCTATAATTTGTAATCCTCCAAACCTCTCCAATATTTTGGACATGTGTGCATGATAGATATAATTATTTTGGATGTAATGTAATCCCTGATAGAGAAATGAATGCAAAATCTAATATTTGGGTGACCCTAGATTGCACAAAAATGCAATTTACTAACGGATGAAATCCTTTGAAAATTGGAAATGAGTAAAGAGTTGAAGATTTATCTCCCAAATGTCAAACAATGGACGAAATGGTGTAGGATGCACGGTGAACGACGAGGAGCTATCGAGACGATGACAGTTGCTGTTGGAGAAGAAAAAACGAGAAATGGGAGTGTCGTGCTGAGTTGGGATAAAATAGGGTCTTTTCCAGTAGAATTTCCAATGGAAATTAAGTAAAAATTCCAAAGGATTTTTTGTCAGGAATTCAGCCACGTGCACTAATCACCGGTGAATTTTCTGCTAGTAATGCATGTTCTTCTTGTAGTGACTTCACTGCCCCCAAAGTCTCTCTGTTATTTTCTTTGGAACTTTTATGGTAATCTTTTTAATCTACGTGATCATTTTTTAATCTGAAATCAGGTTTTATTCAAGTTTAAAAATCTGTTCTCTTCTAATCCTATATTTGAAAAGTAATAATCTTCTCACTTTTTCAGTTCTCAAACTTATTCCATGGCATTCATCTTTTTTCATTACCTTTTTAATACTTGCATATATATATATATATATATATATGCACCTGTACTATTAAGCCCCATTTTGGAACGTTTATGTTGCTTTGCTTTTCAAAAATCTGGCATTTCACACTTCGTATTTGCTTGACAAATATGCCTTGAAAGCATTGTAATTTACTCCATGGATTCATAGTTATGGGCAACAAGCTTGAAAAGTAATTTCCTCATCGCTATAGTAGCAAATAAATTGTACAAGGACTGATTGATTTTCCAATTTACATAGATTATCTAAAAAATGCTAGTTATTTAGATTGCTTTTAGTCAGCAGCCATTCTTTTGTCTCTATTACTATTTGTTTGTACTTGACCTTTCTATTTTAGTCTTTCAACTTGCATGGTTGAACTTCGTTTATTATTGAATTGAAAATGCTATATATTGCATAAGATGCCAGAATGGCATTAAAAAAATGAAAGAAATTGCTTAAAAATGTAACTAATAATGCCTATTAAAAATAAAACTTTCTATGTTTAATTTTAATATTCCATAAAACATGATTTTAAGAGTCATTAAAATTTATTATTTTTAATATAATAGATAATGTCTTTAGCTAAACTCATATGAGAAAAAGTTTTACTTGTGTATTAAACTCTTGCTTACGTAGTATTTCAGGAAGGAATGATGTATGTGATCTCAATTGTTAAAAGTAGTTGGTTCCCTTAGGGCAATACGATTGTTTAAAAAAGCTTGGGGCGCTCAGACGCTCTCTTGAGCAAAGTGAGACACTAAAAAGTTTCACCTTTTTTAATTATGAAGGTAATTTTGGGATTTATAATATGATAATCATCACAATAAAATCAAATGTTGTAAAAATAAGCATATTTGTAAGTTTTGTGTCATTCCAAATCTTGCTAAAATGTTTTTTTAAACTAAATTTCCCATAAGACCCAAGAGTTAGGTTTCAAGTTTAAACAGCCATATATATAAATTTAAGTTTAATCTAATCTTCACTATAATCTGTTTCATTTTTTTCATCAACTGTACTTTGTTGTCTTCATTAGATTTGTAGCCCATTATCTCATAATATGGTTAGGCATGCTTTAAAAATAATAGAAAATTATGCTTCATAGAGATGAGCTCCATATTGCCTAGGGACTTGCACCAAGGTCCTTGCATAGGCTGTGGCTTAGTGATGACGCCTATCTTGGAGGTGTTTGAGGTGTTGAAGCCTTGTTGCACCTCACCTAGGCACCTAGGAGAGCATCCAACTCACTTTTGATAATACTGCTTAGTCTTTTACCCTTGCATTACATGGAAGCTGTTATCTGTGATATGCAATATAGAGCCAATCTAACTATTACTCCAATTTTGCATTCTAAACTCAACAGCAAATTTATGGAAATTATAGAAGAAAAAAAAAAAAAAAAACTTCTGGGAGGGTTATTATGATGAATGGCAAGCTTTTCAATTTAGGCTCCTGTAACTTTTTATTATTATTTAAAATTCTTGCTTGTTTCAGTTGAAATTATTACCAGATACGATGCTGTGAAAATTCTACTGTCATTTTGTTGCTTATTGTTTTCCCTTATTGCTTAATCTAATTTAATTCGCTGTTATCAGTTTTTCTGCTGTTTCGACTTTCGTTAACTTTTGTATTCTGGCTATTCTTTAGAAATCAGAGTGGAAACTACACCAACTGGAATGCAAAGCCCTTTCCTCCTTGACCGAGGATAAGAGAAAAATGCTAACTCCAACGATAAGATTAATGATCAGACTTGTACTCAGAAGGAAGTTGCAAAATGATCGGGTAAAAAATACCTTTTCTTGATAGCGTCTTGCATAGCCTTTTCCTTTCTTTAAGGCTTTCCGTCTTTTTGAGAGTTTCTGTCTACTGCTTTATAGTAATTTGTTAAGTTTCCTTTTGTACTCCCTCCGTACACATTTTAGACATTGGACCAACCCTGATATATGTTTAATGACTAAATTATCGTTCTGTTGCTACATTGTATCTATGTGATTTCCTTTGTTGAAATGCATTTCACCTCAAAATCTGCATATGGTAAACTTGAAGTCTTTTTGTTCTGCATTAAGCAGATTAGATGTCCTTTTAATCTTCATTTGCTTAGCACTGAATACAGTAATGCCTCGATAATTATCATTATGATACTTTTGTATTGTTGGTATGTATGCGTGTGGGTGGGCAGAAATGTTTAGGTTGTTTTGTTAGTTTTTGAGAAGCTTTTAATGTTTCCATGAGGAAACTTAAGATATATTTTTAGGAGACAGATTGATGTTTTAACCACATTACCTCTACTGTTAATACAGAGTTTTAGTTAGATTTGGTTTTTGAAATGCTCAAAATCCCACAATTAATTCATGTATGTTTGTGGTCACTTTGCTTTGATATTTAGGTACTTGCTCTATGGTGATGGCATTCATTTGTGAGCATACGTGTGTCTTCCACCTTGACATGGTCTAAGGTGGTAGGTTAGCATTGGACATTGCATTTCACTTATCTCTGTTGCTTATTTTGACATCTGTCTATGACGACAATACTTATAAGGTATGGTTCACTCGATGCTGACTAGTGACCTCTCGTCGGCTTAAATGGACTAAAAGAGTGGAGGAAAGAAAACTAAATTGTAGCATTAGGTACGACTCAACTGAATCTGATCATATTTAGCTATGTATGCTTTGGTTTATTACTCTCTTCATAGTAGCTCTTCATGGCATGAAATCAAATTGATATAATTTTTTAAGCCTATGATTTATTATTCTCTCCCATAATTTCATTATATGATTCATAAATTTGATTCCTTTATAGTAAGAATAATCTTGAACATTTTTATGTTTAAATATTTGTGAGAAAAAAAAAATTTCTCCGGTCATTTGACATAGTTTTAACCTTCAAAATTTGACCTATTGTCACAAATCACTGAATGCCCACATCACCTTTAACTCTCAATAAGGTATCTCATCTATATCTAAAAACCTTTAGGAATTTTTTTTAGAGTTAACTGAACTTCACTTTTTAAGATAAATTTATAATATGATTCATAATATTGTTCGTTATACATTTCTAAAATAAATTCTTTTTTCAATCTTTCATTTAATAATTCCTCAAAGTAATATTTTTTTGTGTTTGATGTTTTCATCATTATCTAATATCCATTGATCTTCATTTTTAATACATCTAATTTGATCAGAAATTCTAGAACTTTTATCTCTTTGGCTATTCTATATTTGTCCTCTACTTTGTAAGAAACATTAAAATCATCAAAAGCTATAGCTTTTGCTTTGTTCACCACCATCTTTGCAAAACTTTTAGCTTTTCTATAATCATCACAGGCCTTCATAGTAATCAAATTTTACCATAATTTAAAAATGCATTTTTTTGCGTAATAACTTTATATACCTTATTCACTAGGGGTGTCAATTATTGACACAACTTGAAAACTAGACTGGGACCCAACCTCGACTAAAAAAAATCTGGTTTCGGGTCTACCGGTTTAACAAACGGGTCGAATTCGAGTCTTAATTGCTGAACTGTTTTAAAAATCAGGTCTTGTTTGGGTCAATCAACCTACTAACTTGGAAATGAGCAGAATTTAACATATGTGCCACAACCTAGAATCCCCCACTACGTCATGCTCTCCTGCCTCGCCCCGCGGCATGCGCTTGCGCAATCGCTAGCTCGCGGTCGTGCCCTCGCTAGCACCCACGCTCGATGCTAGCCTGCTATCCTACTCGCACCTACGGGTTAGAGGGGGTCGAGTTGGGTCAGGTCAACTGGGGTTAGAGGCGGGTCAAATTAGGGTATGAACTTCTAACGTGTTTGTCTAATCAGGTTGGGTCAGATTAATTGAAGGCGATTCATTTTCGGGTTGGACTCGAACCCGACCCAAAAACCTATTTTTAAGCCCCTATTTTCAGCAGACTCCTTTTTACTCTATAATTTTTTTTTTTAGATTTTCTTATAACTTCCCTACAACAGTCTTTTTGATTGAATTAGACATCTTATCTCACATTAGATTTGGCTCAACAAAAAGGTCAATTTTGCCCTTTTTGGCAACCTATTCTAAAAGATTAACACTTTCACACCTTTTAAATTTCATAACCTTATCCTAGGTCATAATTCCACCACTTAAATTTTCTCTTTATACTCCCTTCTTCTTTCTCTCCACATTATCTCTAAGATTCTCTCAACTACTCTTAAAATATCGCCATAATTATGTAAATTCTGAGTGTAAATTTAACAGACATTGAATTAAATCCCTAATCACTTTTCCACCATGTCCCAATCCGAAATCAACCGTATATGACCAGCCCTATCTTGTTGGTTGGAAAACAGAATCCTTTGATCCATCTACCAAAAAAAAGAAGTTCGAAATTTACCTGCCGTATGCCACCACTTAATCCTATGAAACATGTTTATGCTTTTCTTTCCTTGATCATGTAGATTTTATAACCTGGATTGTAAGTTCTTTGTTTGTATAAAACGATAAAAGAGAAAATGAAAAAAAAATTAGAAACCTAGTAGGCCTTCTTTCTCCTTTAAAAATGTCATTATTTCTATGAAGATCTGCGACCATCTTTTTTGAAGATATTGCATAAAGAATGGACTTAGATCGCACCGATGCTTCTACTGGTAGCATTTGAAATTACCACAATTATTTTGAAAAAAATGGAGATATTATCTACCTTCAAGTAATTACAAGTTGGTAATTGAATGCATTATTGCTACTGTGTAATTCTGGAGGATTCCGGAGAACTCTTCCGGATTTTGGAGTAATTTTGATGTAGTATGCTATCAGAAGATGATGATCTAAATAGACAAGGTGTTGTTTTTTTATATACAAATTTACTAGAAATTAGCAAATATTTATATTTATATTTTATTTTCATGGTGATTATGGGGCTGTTTGGTTGCCTGAAAAGAAAATGCAGTGTAAATTAAATGCAATATAAAGTAAATCTAGTGCATTCCGAATACTTTAAGACTGTTTGGTTGTCTGCAAAATAAACGCAGGAGAATTGTTTCCCTTGTTTGGTTAGGTAAAACCAGAGTAAAGTAAAAGTGATTTTTTTGTAATAATTTATTTTGACACCTCTAATTTGAGCTTGAGCTTAACTAATTAATTATGATGACTAAGACTTCATTTGGGACGACTTTCTTATTGCATCTTAAAATAATTTTTCAGTTTAAAATTTTTAATTTTTACATTTACATTGAAAAATTGCATTAAGAAGCAATAAAAAAATCATCCCAAATAAAATTTAAGTCTTCATTTGGGACAATTTTCTTATTGCTTTCTAAAACAGCTTTACAAAAATTTTACTTTAAGAAGCAGTAAGAAAGGCATTGGAAACAAAACCTAAGGCTTCGTTTCATACAACTTTTTATCTGCTTCATAAAGCAGTTTTTTAGTACAAAATTTTTAATATTTATACTTAAAAACTGCTTTAAGAAAGTAAGAAAACCACCCCAAAAGAAGCCAAAGTGCAAACTCTACTTGGAGCTTACCTCAGGTATTAAACCGAAGCAAGATTAGGACAATAGTCCAGTACAAGTTTGAATTGAAGAAAACTTATGGTGGCTTCCTCTGTACAGAATGCCAAACATTAAATATTTCTCTAGTGGATATAAAGCATTGAAATTAAATCATAAATAGAGCCCAAAGGTTACTACAATCAGAATATAACAAGAGAATAATACAACTTAAATCACCCTCAATAATCTTAACCAAAATTTACAACATTCTTTCAAGCAGAATAAGTACACATAGATATGTCACACTAACGATCAAGCTTATACTACAACAATGGCTCCAGCTTACCAATCCAATCCATTGCATATACTCCAAAGCTGCATGCAGCCAATTGCGATGCGAAATGTGCATATCTTTCACTGAATCAAAAGGATAAGTTTGTTAGCAGATAAGTAGGGTGAATAGGACAAGCGTTGATGATTATGCTACATTCTTCCTAACTTGAATGAACAATTTATTTAGCAACTCATGCATTCAATAATTGACAAATACAAGCAATGTTTAGAATAGTACACTAGTAAACTTATCAAGAATTAGCCATATTCAAAATCATGAACACATTACCTCGCCATATGGATAATGAGTAATCTCTTCAACCTGCAACAATTGGTTGAAAGTGGCATAGATTTCAGAAGAAAACTTCCTTTGTTATAATGACAAAAAATTAAATAGTGCTACAATGGCAGAACTCAAAGTAATTTTCAAAATCAAAAACATAAAAAAATAGCTGAACCTTCTTAGTTCGCCTATCCGTATTAATAAGGATATTATCGCTGCCTTCTTGAAACCCTCTGCAGCAACAAAAAGAGGATGTGGGAGAAAGAAACTTATTCGAGCCCTAAAATAATGAGAAAAAAGGGCTGTCGCCTTAAGAACCTGAATATCACTGTTCGATTTGCGGGCCTTCCATTAACGGATACAGTGGCCTGAAAGAAAATTCAAAATAAGAATTAAACACCAAAAGTTGAAGCTTTGGAGATTAAACTTTAGGGTTTCTAAAAAAATAAAACGAACAAGAAGAAATAAAGGGCGGCATGGGTTTAGCAGAAGTATACGAGTTGGAAGTAGGAAGAATGATTGAGGTACGCATTAGATTCCAGCGCTGCAGTGAGGAGAGTTCTCCATGGCTGCACCGCCGTAGCTGCTGCCCCTCCCATAACATCCTGAATACTACGCACAATGGCAGGATGGCTGTCGTCCTTTTCGTTTCCGACGACGAATCCTGCCAGCCAATCTACGACGAGCCACACAGAATCTCCGACATTCAGTCACGTCTCCGTAACATCCTCCAAGGCGAGAGCAACATTACCTCCATGGCCGTCACTAACGCAGAACGCCGACTCCATCAAATGATGTTCGCCGACCGAGACTTTGAGATGGCTTCCTCCCCGCTTGACTCCATCAAATATTTCATGCAAGAGGATTTATAACCCGCTCAATTTGAGCGGGTTTTGAAGTAGCACGAAATGGCCTCCGTAACACCCCGCTGATCCTTCGGAGGAATTCCTTTTCCCTCAAGACCAACCAAACGACGTAATTTACGAAATGCGGGTAAATAAATTACTTTACTCTCCTAATTCTGCATACCAAACAACCCTTATATGCTCGACTTTTAGTCATCATGCTATTTCTATAAATAACCTTTATTCATTCTAAAAATGATGATGTAAATTAAATGTAAAATCTTATGGCCTTTATTTTGGCTCCAAGTTTTATTGCTTTGATGATTTAATATTTGTATGTCTCAATGTTTTGTTGCTTGGGATCTTTTCCATAGTTTTTTTTTTCAGTTACCTATTAATTTCTATTATTCTGCTGCATTCCAATAATTTTCTGTTCATCCATATTGACCAAATACATATGACATCTAATATAAGATCGTGAAATACGGGAGATGGCAATGTTTTAAGCGTTTGCGTATGATGCATCAACAATGGCACTACATGGTTCTCTGTACTTATATTTTCTTGTACATATTTATGAATGGCTTCTTATCTTTAGTTATGTTTTTATTCTTGAGCGGTATAACCATTTTTCTTAATTCTCTCTTTGATCTTTAATTTTTAGTATTGCTGCGTATAATTATGCATTAAGGCTAGTAGCTACAATCCACTTCTTGATATTTCTTTTATATTTTCTCCTGTCTAGGTTATCCCAACAACTGCAACAGATAATTATGACTTGGTGGCTGCACTGGTTTCTCGTATCCTGCAGCTCTTTCCATATTTTATATGACAATCACCATAGCATTCTTAGATTATAATTCCATGTTTTATTGACCATTGTTTTCTTTCTAAGATATGTCTGATCTTGATGAGAAACAAATTGTACTGTATGCTCAAATGTCTAATCTTGTGAAGGTGGTACTTCCTTCATTGGAGGTTGACCTCAGGGAGATAACACAGAACTTTTCAAAGGTTATAATTCAAAACTAGTAGTTCATTCTTGTTGTCCTTTTTCAGATGTTAGAACATTTGAAGGAAAGTTTTATTATTTGTTTTTGAGAATGATGAGCAATAAATTACAAATAATGTGATCTATGAACTTAGAGAAATAACTTTCTCCTTCAAAAACTGGATCACGAATTCTTTCAAGCAGAAAAGTTGTTTTTGTCCGTTATCTACCTTTTTCTTACTTTTAAGTAATCGGAAATGGACAATGCCACCATAACAATCCCTATTTAACTGGGTCATCCTTTATATATCTTGGCTTAACAAACTCAGGATTGTCATTTTTGGAATGAAAAAATAAATCGAACATTTCCCCATTGATTTCGCATATCGCATACCACTTTAGTCAACTTGCTTGATTTATTCTGAAAATATTGAAGAAGTATGATTGGAACATTGGAACTAAATTTCATTTTCATCTAAACATTTAAGAAGCTTTATTTTGTCACTCATCTTTCGTTTTTATTCAGTGATATAGTTCTGTTGGGTCTGATGCAGCTTTCATGTAATGCTCATACAATCTGTGATGACGAGCTCAGACCACTGGGAACTGGACTGTATCCTGTAGTTTCCATTATTAATCACAGGTTGATACCTTTTGATGAAGCATTTTTCTTTGTTTGTCTTCTTCTTTATACGGAGCTGCTATATGCAGATTCTTTTCTATTTAAGAAATTCACTGCTGATTGAATCATGTTGAGTTTAGTTGTATACCAAATTCAGTTTTGGTATTTGAGGGTCAAATAGCATTAGTTCGGGCTGTGGAACCGATACATAAGGGTGATGAAGTAAGATCTCCTCGGGAAATCATTCTATATTGCTTTTATTGATTTTAATGCAGTTGATACTTGTATGCTGATGCACTTCACTCTTCAAGGTTGTGATTAGTTACATTGATACTGCTGCAACCACTGAGACAAGACAAAACTCCTTAAATCACTATTTCTTCAAATGCAGTTGTCCTCGTTGCACCAAGGTTGTTTATGTTGAATCCATATTACGACTGTCCTTGTCTTTTGCAGAAAGTAATATTCTTATATTTTTCATCTTTATATCTGTTTTTCCTTCATCAAGAATCCACTTGAAGAGCTTAAGGAAGTTGCTATTCTGGAAGGTTATGGATGTAAGGATCAGAAATGCTTTGGCTTCTTGTTTTACAAAGCCGGTAAACCATCAATAAGTTTGGATGATATAATTGTGAAGTATCTACTTTAACAATAAAATGACTTTCTATGCAGAAAATAAAGCTTTTACATGCCAGGTATGTGGTCACAGTAGGGATGAGTACGACATAAATAGGATTGCTAATGAAGTAGAAAAATTATCAGCAAAGGCTGCTTCTTCTCTTGCCACTGGAAGTATCCTTCACTAAGAGTTTAATGCTGCATGAAAAGTTTATGGAACGATTAAGTAAGGCTTAACCTTGTTTAAGCCCTTAAGCCAGACCAAATAGCTTAAAAAACACCACACATAAGCTTGAGAGATGTAAGCTCGACTTTTCTCCTAAGAGGGGAAGTAAGCCCTGTAAAATAACGGGGGTTGCAATTGAGCTTAGCAGCTCAGCTTGTCTGCATGATTTCCTTTCCTAGAGTCAAGTCTTCTCCTTCCCAGTCGCATCCTTGCTGTTGGGCATGTTGCTTGCCCCCTACATAGTGAAAATCTTATATTTCATCTGGAGATGCTGCCAATTTGTTTTGAAACTTCTTAAAGTAAAATTAATCATCATTTAGTAGTCTTAAAATTAAATACACTCGTGTTTATGCAATATTAGAATACGATGATAAGAAAATGAGCTTTCTCAGCATATATCAGCTTATGTTTCTGACCAAACAAACAGTTTAACTTTGCTTAAGGCTTAACCTTGCCATATTTATACTTAGCTTAAGACCCAACTAAACAAACCCTGAATATCATCATCAATATAGTTTTTTTTTTCTTATGTAGAAGATACTATAGATATGTCCTTAGGAAAATGAAGATTTATAATATGTTTTATGAAGTTTTCGAGTGAGACAATTGACTTCAAATCAGATCTTTCTGAAGCTTGCTTGTTGTACAAAAAACTTGAGCAGCTCGAGGTTAATTTGTTTCATCCTCATTCAGTCAAGTTGTTGGGAACTCGTGAAACTCTTCTGAAGGTGTAGTTAATTACTGACATTTTCCTCTTTCTTTCTGTTTTGTGTTCGATTTCAAATACAGACAAATTATATCCCTCTTAGCAGTAAATGGATAATGATGCCGTGCTTGATTATGGTTCCGCCTACTTCTTTGGCATGAAAGATATTTGCTTGATAATCTTTTGAAGTTTGTTATTTCTATGTTTTTTCAAGTTTTTTCTTCCTCCAGGCGGGGAAGTCCTTGAACAGATGGATCATTCCTTTTCTGTCTCTCTAATCATAGGATTAGCACTTTGACTAGTACTTCTTGCTACCCAAGCAGGTGTTTTTGGAGTTAAACGATTGGAGAGATGCCTTGACGTGTTGCCAGCTGACAATTCCTGTCTATCAAAGTAAGCCCTTCTTTATAAAGTTGCAGTAGTGTGAGTTTTGCATTTTGTGTGCTGCGAAATGCTTTATTTCATTTGTCTACTCATTTCTATAACTAACATGACACATCCTTTGCGGTGGAAGAAATTACTAATTGCAGATCCTTGATTTCATTTCATCTTGTTCGTTGCTATGGCTCATTTAGTTTCATTTTAATTTCAATCAATTATTGTGAATCTTTTTCATAGCTTTTCTCAAGGTTTGGGAAAGCTGGACCGGACAACGATTCGGAAGAAGGAGAGGTTCACAGTTTGATTGTTCAACTTGAGTTGAACAGGAGTCGAACAGGATGATGTAATAAATACTAATTTTATTAAAAAATAATAAAAGTAATATAATAATGATGCTATCATTTTAAATATGTGATAAAAAATTAAGTAGATTAAAAAACTATGAGTTGGAATGGTTCAGTGAAAAAATTGCGTGATGGTTCAAACCTAGCGCTGTAGCAGTCAAACTTAGTTGCACTGCGGCGCCATCTTTTTTAGCACCGTGATGCCTAATAGTCTGTGTACTAAGGATATATAGAATTTTGGCCAAATTTGTTATGGCTGGCAAATTATTTTCTTGAACAAAATAGTGAGTGTGTGTAAGAGAGTGTGTGGAGAGAGCATGCTTAAGGAAGAACAATCACATAAGTGCTTCCAGGTGACATCCCACACAACTCTTCTTTGTATTTTGTTTTGATCTTAGTAATGAAATATGTTTTGTGTGTTACCTTTTCTGTGGCTAGCTAAACACTTAGTTTTGGACTTGTGATGTGTGATGTAAAGAATGAATCATCAGAGTAGACTCTAATTCTTGAAATGATTAATGTATTTTTCAATTACTCCTGTTCATAATTGCATCGATCGTGCTTTAAGTTAAAATTTAGTGTGAAACTGTGACTAATTGCCTCGATGGAGGAATAAGAGAATAATTAGGAGAATTGAAACACAAAGCTTTCATGCCTAGGCATAGGATGATTGGGATTTTTTAATATATGAAAATATAACAATTGTAGTGGAGTGACAGCTCTACTTTAAACTTTTATAAACTTGACAGAGATCAAGGAGTACATATACTCTGATTTACAACATACATTAGGAGAGTCAACTTAGATAAAGATGTCTTTAATCACCATCGTAGGTTCATAACATTTTCATTAACTGAAATCTACTTTTCAACAATTGTAGTAGGAACCATAGAAAACTCCTAAATTCGATTGATAGGATGAGTTTTGCGATTTGAATAGACAGTACTAGGGTAATTTAGTTCCTCGTGGGATTAGCATCATAGTCTAACTTTATTATTTGACTGACACATACTTATGCATCAATCAGTCTTGCTTAATCAAGAACAAGTATATTTTTATTTCAAGCTTAGTATAAAAGGCTGTCAATTTGCATCATCAAAAGTTGAGCCCTCAAATCCTCCATCAAAATCTTTCCCACCAAATGCATCAACATCATGACTTCCAAGTATTTCATGGCTATCTCCTAAATTTTTTAAGATATCATCATCTGCAAAACATAATTATAAAGTATTATATCTTTATTAAACATTTATCAAAATAATATAATTTAATCCAATTGACAATTTACTTTGTGGCGAACTTTTCTGGTCCAACTAATATTCAGATCTTCAACAGTGAGAGTAATATCCTCTATATAAATTACAGTCTCTAAATCCTCTAAAGCAAGCTATGGAACTAGTTCATTATCAAGCACTCAAAATCAGCCATCTCAATATTTGTATAGTTCAAAGGATCATAGTTTTTTTTTAATCTATAAAGTTAATATGAATCATGATAAGTATATTGTACATTCTTCTATAAAATAACATTTAAATATAATTGAAAATCATACATATGCCTCAAATTGAGGTTGTACCAAAATCACAGAGCCTTTGATGCTCTAGATGCTTTCATCTCTTCGTGCGAATTTACTCAAATACACTTCAAATTCTTTTACATATTAAAAATAAAGATGTTTGATTAAAAATCCTAACATCCAATTTCTGCAAATTTGGTGCACTTGAGCCAAACATCTTCCATTATTCGTCTACAAGCTGTCAAACATTAATTAGTTCATAGGTAAGTGATATGCACGAAATATCAAATACATATAGAATTTGTTATAGAACTTACCAGGTTGTATTTTTTTGACAATGTCAAAGTAACTGGTTTGCCAAAAAATTTCTAATCTGTCATGAAAAATTCTAACCTCATTCATTACTAATGATTGTTTAGGACATATCTCTTTATTTCAAATCTACCCAATCAAACCTTGCATCACTTCAGGCTTATGTAAAAAATGTTTTTTGTCATATTGAAAATAAAGATTAAAAAAATAGACTACACAATATATGTCTTGTCATAGCTGGCTATCTCATCTTCTCTTTATAATACTTGTGTATGATTTATACATACTTTTAACATTTTTGAACATAGTTTTAACATTTTTCAAAGAAGGTTTGGATTCTGATTTGGTCCTTGGAGCTAAAAAGTTTTCCATCTCATCTATCTTTCTCTCCCTCTATCGATCCTTGTATGGTGTGCATATGAAGATTGTGACATGGGAAGTGACGAGGATTCACTTTTTTCATTCATAAGGTCATCAACAAACACCGATGTATTCTGCTCCAACTCCTCTTGTGTTTGTTATTTCATTTTAGATATCTCTTTCAAATTCTCTTGTATCTGATAATAGATATCTGATGATAGATATCATGTGAGACTTTTTATATGAAGCAATGTTACCTCTGATTTTTGCTAGGTGCCGTTTTATCTTATTAATACCTTCACTTTTGCAAGTAATCCCACAATGTAGACATTTAAATTATTATTTTTCCATTAGGTCCTTTATACTTACTATAATAACTATAAGCAATATCTATCTTTTCACGCACAATATAAGATGAAGCTGTTATTTGATTGGTTGTTGGATCCATTTTAAAGCAAAAGTTTTGAACTGCACAATTTCAATGAAAAAAATATGAAAGCATACTCAACTTTCAGAAACTTAGAGAATATGAAGAACTCAACTAATAGATTGTTGACTATTTAAGTAAAATTCACTAAATGAACTGAAGGTTGAATGAATAAATCTACAACTTATTAAACTTCAATTAGCAAAATAAAACTGATTAAAATTTATAGAAATGAAATGCATTTAATAACATATAATAGATTTGATGCACAAAAGTTTTGAACTACACAATTTCAATGAAAAAAATATGAAAGCATACTCAACTTTCAAAGGCTTAGAGAATATTAATGTTAAGAGAAAATATTTAAAATGTTTTTAGGAGGTTAAGAAGTGGAGAAGAACTAAGAGATTTTCCTCTCAGGGCAGATTTATTATTATTGATTTGATAATTCACATGAGCAAAATTAAGAATGCCATGAGGCTATAATATCTTAATGTTATTAAGGATGGCTTCCCTTATTCATGAAGAAATATTGCAGCTTCATTTTGATGGGCGATTTGTTCGTTGGGGAGGTGGGTGTTGGTGGGGCCTAATCCGATCAAAATAATCATTAAAACATGTTTAAAAATCTTCAACCTAATGAGCCTTATTAGGAACACGAGTTCCCTTGTTCAATGCATTCTAATAGACCACGAGTGAAAAATTACCGAGAAGACTAATTCATGACAAGCCTTAGCTAACAGAGTGCTCTTCACCCTATCAAATACACCAACACTAAGGCTAACGTGCAGATGCCCCATTGAAGTGTCTTATTTGGTCTAGAAATATCTTCCTTAGGTGACATTCAGAATGTCAATATATAAATCCAGAGTGATGACTTGGTTGCTAAACTCAATGTAGTCTAAACTGAAACAGGTTTTTTCAACAATCTACAGAGTTTGGAAATAAAAATTATATCAACGACAAATATAAATCATTAAATCCATAACTGTCATATAAATCTCAAATCTTACCAAGCAAAGAAGCACGACTGGGTGGGCTGAGGAAGGAAGTGTGACTAGGCAAGCCTGCGATGAATTGCGACAAGAGTGCAAGCTACGAACGGCGTGCGATAGTGGGATATCAGGCGGAAGGGCAAGAAACTGAAACACGCAAATCAGGAGAGAGTTGCTGTAACGAACCAATTGGGTGGCCGGTTCAACCGAACCGGCCAACCCATTTTAAAAGCCGCGACCCAACTGCCCCGTTTTGCGAATAGCAAGAAAAAAAAGGGTGGACGTCTGGTTGGAACCGAGCATTGCATAGGGAGGTTTTGGAGTTTTTCGATTTTCCATTTTTAGCAATCCATCGTGTTTGGAGATAGAAATCAACAATTCCATTTTATTCCTATCGCTAACAAATTTCTAAATTGGGAGAAATTGCAATGAACGAGAGGAATGACCGAGAGGAAGAAGGAAGGAGGTTTGCAAATTTTTTCTTTCATTTTTTGTATAAATTGTCTTAAGTTATTTCATCTAAACCTATATATACTTTTTATAGAAGAAAAAGGAAGGAATTGAAGGCAAGGGGAAGGATTTTGGGAAAGGAAGAAGGATTTAGAGATTCCCATTTAAAGGAGGAGATCAAATTGTAGGAGTTGGGTTCTTCAAGGAATTCAACAAGAATGAAATTTAAGGCTGAGGTGGTGACTAAATCAAAGACTTAGAAGATTCAAAGTGGGTATTTATAAAATATTTTCTTTATTGTATTTTCTTTTTTCATTTTTGAAAGATGCATGTATATGATTGTTTAAGACTTATGACTTATATTATTAGAAACAATTACCTGAAATAAGCAATTATATGTACAAGTACAAATATGTGGAAGAAAATATATGTAGAAATTAGTATGTCAAAGAAATATGGAGTAAATTTAGAAAGCAGTTATACATATGTATTTGATACATACATGCATTAGAAAGTATATATAAATGAATTATACATGAATGGAAAAAAAAGGAAAAGGATAACATGCAAAAGTATTACAGGAGTTCACCTCCATATGGTACTGGCTGGGGAAGCCATGTACCCATGCACGTAAAAAAAAGGAAAAAGATATGGAAAAAAATGAAATGAAAAAGGTTGTACCCTTGATACATTAGACGATACTACATCATATTCATTTAAAGTATTTACTTTAATAAATATTCATATGTATAAAGGAAAGATAAGGTCATGATATAATATGTTTATGGTATGAAATGAAACAATGGAAAAGAAAATACAACTCATATGTTAGTTAAATGAACATATATCAAAGGTTTTATGTATCGTATTTTATGCCTATAAGTTGTTTTTAACTATTACTCACTGAGTTTACACTGTAAACTCAAACCCCTAAATTAATGTCTCAGGTAAATCCCGAAAGAAGAAGAAATGACTGAAAGAAAAGAATTCGTCTATAGAAGACGACGTGTAAATGACAACAGGTAAAAATGACTGATGAGAATGCTTAGTTTGGTTCTAGATTAATTAAAGTTTTCTTTGTGTTTAGTGCCTCTTCAGTTGATGAAAAGTTTATGTTAATGTACTTTATTTGGAATGTGATGAATTGGTAATACCGTCCGACTTTCAGTTCCCGCCTTGTTAAATCGAGTATCCGAGTCAGGTCGTGACAAAAGTGGTATCAGAGCCCAATTACGATATGAACTGTACTGAAAGGGCCATTAGGATAATTAATAATGATTTTTTTTTTAAATTCTATTATAATATGAATATTTTTTGTAAGTAGGAATCAAAATGAGTATGGAGAAGAGGAAGAAGTAGAAAGAACGGTACCTAATGTTCCTATTAACCCTGAAACATTGGCACAAATGATGACAGTTATGACTCAATTGATTCAAGATTCAAGGAATCAATCATCAAGTAGTAGTAGTGGTGTGGGAATGGTTATGGATAAGTATCTGAAATTGTTTCAAGACATACGACCACCATTATTTAAAGGAGTTGAGGGACCAGTAGAAGCTGAAAACTGATTACTAAGAATTGAAAAGATTTTAGAAGGAATGAATTGTCCAGAGGAGAAAAAAGTTTCTTTAGCGACCTTAGTACTTGATGGAGAAGCTGAAAGGTGGTGGAGAGGTCTGTATCAAGACAAATTTGAAAGAATTCCTAACATGCAAATTAAGTGGAATGATTTTACTCAGGTATTCAAGAATTGGTTTGTTCCTTCATCTATGAGGAGGCAGATGCAGGACAAGTTTATGAGATTGATACAAGGAGATAGATCAGCTATGCAGTGTGAGATTGAATTTACAACATTAGCCAGATATGCTCCTCAATTAGTACATACTATGGAGGATAAATGCAACCGATTCTTAGCTGGATTAAAGGATGCAATTAGATAACCTCTTGTTCCATTTGAGATTGAAGGATGTAATTAGACAGCCTTTTATTCCATTTGGGATTGAAGATTATTCAGTATTTGTGAAAAGGGCTAAGAGGATAGAAGCGGGCCTATAAAATACTCAAAGGAGACGCGATTTTAAGGAGAGAAAAAGTGGTGAAGTTATGGGAGCCCATCAGGATTCACATAGCAAATCTCTTTCACAAGGTGAGAAATTTAATTGGAAAAAGATAAAGTCCAGCAGTAGTGACAGTTCAAGTGTGAACAATTGCAAGAAGCGTATAAGATAACATAAAGGAGAATATTTATCTGGTATAAATACTTGCTTTTGGTGTCATCAACCGGGTCATATAGCCAAGAACTGTCATACCTTGGGGCAAAGACCAGTAGGAGAGTCAAAGATAAATATTGGATCTCAGAGGAATGTTGGAAGACCAAGAACAATAGAATTAGCTGCTTCTACTCCAGGATCAAGTCAAAGCCGACAGAATACTCTGTCTAGAGTATATGCACTGACTCAGAAGGATGCTAAGGTTTCACCTGAAATAATTACATGTGATAAAAATGAGAAGTGGATAAATATATATTATGAAAACATTGTTAAAAGAATGATGAATGTTTATGTTATTCTTTTTATGTAATTTTATAGGTGAAGTAACGATTCAAGGAAAGCCTGTATAGATCCTTTTTGATATAGGAGCTTCACACTCCTTTATTTCAGATGCATTTGCTGAATCTATGAGATTGAATGTTTATGGAATAAATGAAACTTTGAAAGTTTTGATGCCAAATGAGTCTGTTGTGAATGTAAGTGTATGTCAAATAACTTTTAAAATAAAGGAGAGAGAGTTTGAAACAATAGTGAATGTTTTACCATTACATGAGTTTGACATAATTGGATTGGTTATCAAAGTATTTTGTGATTATTGACTGCAACAAGAAAATTGTTAAATTTAATTCCCCAGAAGAAAGAAAATTGAAATTCTATGGAGAGGGGAATTTCTTCAATGATAATCACTTATATGAAAGCATGCAAATTTGTATTTAAGGGATGTCAGTATTTTCTTGCTCAAGTAAATGATACAAATAAGAAAGTTAAAGAGTTGAAAGATATACCTGTAATCAAAGAATATCCAAAGGTGTTTTGGGATGATTTTTCATGATTACCACCAGAAAGAGAAATAGATTTCACTATTGAGTTGATAATATGTTCAAAACTAGTGGCAAGGGCACCTTACAGAATGACAGTCAAAGAGTTACAGGAGCTGAAAAGTCAGTTATAGGAATTGCTAGATAAGGGATTTATCAGACCAAGTTTCTCACCATGGGGAGCTCCAGTACTGTTTGTAAAGAAGATTGATGGAAGCTTCAGAATGTGCATGGATTACAGAGAACGGAATAAGCTTATTGTTAAAAATAAATATCCTTTGCCCATGATTGATGATCTTTTTGATCAACTGGAATGAGCTACAGTTTTCTCTAAAATTTATTTGATATATGGGTACCATCAGCTACGCATTAAGGAGGAAGATATAACAAAGACAGCTTTCAGAACCAAATATGGTCACTATGAGTTTGTGGAATGCCATTTGGAGTGACAAATGCACCAGCTGTATTTATGAATTTGATGAATAAAATTTTTAAGTCATTCCTGGACATATTTGTAATTGTGTTTATTGATGATATTCTGATTTATTCAAGAATTGAAGAAAACCATTCAAGTTATCTGCAAGCAGTGTTGCAAACACTTAAGGAGAACCAGTTATATGTTAAATTTTCAAAGTGTGAATTTTGGTTTAACAATGTAACTTTCCTTAGATATGTGATCAGTGGTGAAGGTATTTCAATTGATCAGAATAAAATTCAAGTCATTTTAAATTGGCCACGACCAACGACATTTACAGAGGTGAGAAGTTTTCTGGGTCTTGCTGGTTATTACAGGAGGTTCGTAGAGGGATTTTCTCAGATTGCATTGTCGTTATCCAGATTAATTCAAAAGGCATTGAAATTTAAATGGAGTAATCAGTGTGAAAAAGTTTTCCAGAAGTTAAATAATTGTCTAGTGACTGCCCCAATTTTGACAATTCTATCAGGTTTAGAAGAGTTCCAAATTTTCTGTGATGCTTTCTTAAGGGGACTTGGATGTGTATTGATGCAGCTTGATAGTGTGGTGGCCTATGCTTTAAGACAATTGAAAATTCATGAAAGAAACTACCCCACTCATGATTTAGAATTGGCAGCTGTATTTTTTGCACTCAAAATATGGAGACATTACGTATATGGGGTCAGATGCGAAGTGTTTACAGATCATAAGAGTCTCAAATATATTTTCAATAAAAAAGAACTTAATTTGAGGCAGAGAATGTGGTTAGAACTAATTAAGGATTATGACTTGGATATATAGTATCATCCGGGAAAAGCAAATGTGGTTGCAGATGTACTTATCAGAAAAGCTCTTGGAAATGCAAATTTTTAATCACCAGCAGGAGCAGATAACCAGAGATATGAAAAAGTTAGAGATTTCATTGATCAATCAGAAAGAGACTAAAGATATGTTTTTAAATCAACTGGTGATTGAATCTACTTTGAAGGATAGAGTGCTTAATGTATTGTCTCAAGATGAAAAATTTCAGGTCATCATGAAGAAAGTGCAAGCAGGACATTTAGAGAACTTTGAAGTTGATAGAGAGGGGTTATTAAAGTATAAGGGCAAAATCTGTGTTCCTAATGTTGGAAATTTAAGAGAAGAAATATTAAAAGAAGCTCACCTCTCAACTTATGAAATTCACCCAGGCAGTACAAAGATGTATCAAGAATTGAGAGGCTTATTTTGGTGGACAGGATTAAAGAGGAGTGTTGCAAAATTTGTATCAAAATGTATTCTCTGTCAGATGATTAAAGAAGAACATCAAAAGCCAAGTGGTCAACTACAACCCTTACCTATACCTGAGTGGAAATGGGAGGACATTGCGATGGATTTTGTGATTGGATTACCCAGTTCAAGGCAGAGTCGAGATGCAATATGGGTTATTATAGACAGATTAACCAAGTCAGCTCATTTCTTACCAATCAGGCAGACAGATTCAGTGGAGAAGCTGACAAAACTATATGTTGATGAAATTATGAGATTGCATGGAATTCCAAAATATATAGTTTCAGAAAGAGATGCTTGTTTCACTTCTAAATTGTGGAAGAAAATTCAGGAAGCTATGGGTACTAGATTGACTTTCAGTACAACATTTCATTCTTAGACAGATGGGCAATCAGAAAGAACAATTCAAACTTTGGAGGATTTATTGAGATTATGTGTTTTAGATTTTGGAGGAAATTGGGAGACTCACATACTGTTGATTGAATTTGTATATAACAACAATTTCCAATCTAGTATTGGAATTACACCTTACGAGGCTCTTTATGGGAGAAAGTGCAGAACACCCTTTTGTTGGGTAGAAACAGGTGAAAGAAAAATCATTCAAACTGAACTGGTAGATGAGGCTACTAGCAAAATCAAATTAATCAGAGATAAATTAAAGGCAGTGCAAGATAGGCAATGGAAATATTATGATGCAAAGCATAGACCAGTTGAGTTTGAAGTGAGAGAATTTATTTTCTTAAAAGTTAGCCCGATAAAAGGTGTTCAATGGTTTGGAAGAACAGGAAAATTGAGCCCAAGGTATATAGTTCTTTTTGAAATCACAGAGAGGAATGAAAATATGGCTTATATATTGGATTTGTCAGTGCATATGCAAGGAATTCATAATGTGTTTCATATATCAGTGCTCCGGAAGTATATCTCAGATGAATCTAAGAGAATTCAGTTTAAATCAATTGACTTGCAGCCTGATTTAAAATATGTTGAGGAACCTAAACAAATACTGGATTATGATGTCAAATAGTTGAGGCATAAGACAATACATTTTGTGAAGATTTTATAGAAGCATGGATCAGAAAGAGATGTCACCTGGGAAAAGGAAGCTGAAATGAAAAGTCAATATCCCTATTTATTCAATTAAGGTATGTTACTTGATTTAATTTCGAGGACGAAATTTTTATAAGTATGGGAGATTGTAACGAACCGATTGGGTGGCCGATTCAACTGAACCGGCCAACCCCTTTTAAAAAGCCGCGACCCAACTTCCCCGTTTCGGTAACAGGAAAAAAAAGGGCAGACGTCTGGGCGGAACCGAGCATTGCATAGGGAGATTTTGGAGTTTTCGATTTTTCATTTTTAGCAATCCATCGTGTTTGGAGATAGGAATCAACAATTCATTTTCATTCCTATCGCTAACAAATTTCTAAATTGGGAGAAATTGCAACGAACAAGAGGAATGACCGAGAGGAACAAGGAAGGAGGTTTGTAAAACTTTTCTTTCCTTTTTCGTAGAAATTGTAATAAGTTATTTCATCTAAACCTAGATATAATTTTCATAGAAGAAAAAGGAAGGAATTGAAGGCAAGGGAAAGTATTTTGGGAAAGGAAGAAGGATTTAGAGATTCCCATTTAAGGAGGATATCAAATTGTAGGAGTTGGGTTCTTCAAGGAAATAACAAGAACGAAATTTGAGGTTGAGGTGGTGACTAAATCAAAGACTTAGAAGATTCAAAGTGGGTATTTATAAAATATTTTCTTTATTGTATTTTCTATTTTCATTTTTGAAAGATGCATGCATATGATTGTTTAAGACTTATGACTTATATTGTTAGAAACGATTACCTAAAATAAGCAATTATATGTATAAGTACAAATATGTGGAAGAAAATATATGTAGAAATGAGTATGTCAAAGAAATAGGGAGTAAATTTAGAAAGCAATTATTCATATGCATTTGATATATACATGCATTAGAAAGTATATATGAATGAATTATACATGAATGGAAAAATAAATAAAAAAAGAGAAAATGATATACATGCAAAAGTATTACAGGAGTTCTTTCACCCCCGTATGGTACTGACTGGGGAAGCAACGTACTCGTGCACGTAAAAAAAAAAGGAAAAGGATATGGAAAAAAATGAAATGGAAATGGTTATACCCTTGGTACATTAGACGGTGCTCCTGTGCTAAATAAATGGGAGAATTAATATTTATTAAATTAAATACTTTAAATGAATATGTTGTAGTATGTATAAAGGAAAGATAAGGTCATGATATAATATGTTTATGGTATGAAATGAAACAAAGGAAAAGAAAATATAACTCATATGTTAATTAAATGAACATATATCAAAGATTTTACGTATTGTATTTTATGCTTATAAATTGTTTTTAACTATTATCCACTGAGTTTACACTGTAAACTCAAACCCTTAAATTAATGTCTCATATAAATCCCCAAAGAAGAAGAAATGATTGAAAGAGAAGAATTCATCTATAGAAGACGACGTGCAAATGACAACAGGTAAAAATGACTGATGTGAATGCTTAGTTTGATTCTAGATTAATTAAAGTTTTCTTTGTGTTTAGTGGCTCTTCAGTTGATGAAAAGTTTATGTTAATGTACTTTATTTGGAATGTGATGAATTGGTAATACCGTTCGACTTTCAGTTTCCGCCTCGTTAAATCGAGTATCCGGGCTGGGTCGTGACAGTTGCACTCAGAGTTGGGAGAGAAAATAGTCAAAACGGAAAGAGGCAAGAGCTTGTTTGGTTTGATTTAAGGTTTTAGATTTAAGTTTTACTAAATTAAATTAGTTAGGCAATTTTTAACCATTGGATGTACGATCTACCGCTCATAATCGTGGGATTTGAATCGAACAGTTCTTTGGGATGTGGCCGGTCTGCCGGTTTCATCATTCAACCGCTGATTTGGCCGGTTTTTTTCCTGGTTTGAGTGCAAAGCGGCTGCACTCATAGGATCATACCGGTCATTCAACCGGTTCCCAATTGAACTGGTCGATCCGATCTGATTTTTAAAACACCGGATTTGCTAATTGTTGCATAAATCTATGCAAGTTACTTGCCCTTAACATCTAATCAGCAATTTAGGGATAAATTGCATCTTTTTTTTTTCTTATTATTTTATATCATACCTCTAATTAATATTTCATATAACTTTAGCATTTATATATGCCTCAATGGATTTTGTTCTCTCTTTCTGCAATCTTCCATCACATGTGAGCTTTGAAAATTTTACAGTTATTTTAATAGAAGAAGACAAATTCATGATATTTTAGTGATTTTGTTGTCTAGCTAAAAAAAAAATGACGTACTAGACAATTTCTCCATGCCTTGCACATATTGCAAGGGCGTTTATGTAGGAGACACAAGCGCGACACATCCTATAATTATTTTAACCCAGTTACAGTCTGAATAAATATTATTTTGGATATTTTCTCTTTATAAATATTCACATTTCCATATTTTTTGCTTGATCATCATCATCATTAATATTATCCCAACAATTTAGGGTCAACATTATGAATCCTCATTTTTTTTTGTTGTGGTTAAGTGTTGCCTCAGGCATTAAAGATATTCTTCACAAATCATTTTGTACTACTTCTGATGTTACTTTATTTCTACCAAATTTACTTCTTAAATCATAGACCATTATTTCTTCTACTGTTTAATGGGCGCATTTCTACTCTTTATTGTTACATACAATCGCCTAAGGCTGCTTTTAAGTATCGTTTCTTTAATAGTTGACACTTCAATAATTTTTATAATATAAAGTTCTTTAATTTATTCTTTCTAGTTTTGTTACAAACTCATCTTAATATTATTATCTTAGCCACACTTAACTAGATACTTAAAAGCTTGGTATAAATTCTCTTTGATAGAATTGGAAAACTATATTTTGAAGGATCTATTCTTTCTAGCTTTGCGGAATCATAAATGCTTATCAAGGCAAGATTTGTCATTTAGAGTTCTCTCCTCTGAGGTTGACACATAAATATAGTTTAAATAATAATATTTATAAGTTATGATGGGATATGAGTTATTATGAATAACAAAAAGAATTCTTCAAAAAATTGAGAATAATTTAAAAAAAATCCAAAATCAAACCACCAAATGTCTTATTTTAAGGTACATTTAAAAACAATAAAGCTTTGGGGAATAATATCAAACACAAAGAAGAGCTCAAGAAGAAGCAATTTGATAGAAGATTAGAGATGACAAAAGTATCATATGGTACTGTGTGGTGAGAAAAGTATCATATGCTAAGCATTTACGGAAAATAAGTCATTGATTTAAATAATCATATTTATAGTTTAAATGATAATTTGAACATAACTAAAAAAAAAAAAGAAAAACAAACTACCAAATGACTTATTTTAATATACATTATAAAACAAGAAAGCTTTGGGGAGTAATATCGAACACAAAGAAAACCTCAAAAAGAAACAACTTGACAGAACATTAGAACTTCATGAGCAAATTTAATAGAAGCAATGCATGATAACTCACATCATATGTAAATAGAGAACAAGATTTTTTCTCATTTGCTCAACCCTTGTCCAAACACATTTTGGCATATTTGAAGACTTAATCAAAATTGATGAAATGATAACTTGAGGCTAATTCAATAAAAAAGACCAAAATCAAAACACCACTTGAGTTAATTCAAGCTATATTATAAAAAAAGAAAGCTTTGGGGAATTACATCGAACACCAAAAATACAAAACAAACACAAATAAAATAAAATAAAAAATATTTATGGATATTTGAACAAAAATTAATAAATTAACGGTAAAAGACCTTGCATTTGAGATAATCCATAATGGTTTAGCGAACTGCTGGGTTGAAGGGTTTTGCGAGAAGAAGATGGATAAGTTGTTGCGTTCAGTGAGAGCAATATTATGGTGAACCACTAATATACATTTCCTCTCTTCTTATGCTTCAGTCAATTGCAAACAGGAAATATCACTATAAGAAATGGAGTAGAGGAAATGCAATACCCTGACACTTTAAATTGTTTATCTATAGAATATATGCTTGGCAAATACTATTTGTTAAGTTAACATTTGATATGGTACAAGAATTTTTTATTTTAGTAGGAAGATTTTATCTCGTGCAGATCACAAGTCTTCATTTAGCAAATTCGATATTTTTAAAATAATAAATATACCTTAAGAAATTTGTTGGTTATCTAAACAATTTTAAATTATCGCAGAATTATACCTCTTATCAAATATAGTAATATAACTTTAACTGAATAGCATTCAATTTTAAATTGCCCAACATAATGACTAAATTAATTTTCTTATATCGCAACGTATAATGTTCTTGTTTGCTGACCTTGATAATAATTCTTACATTTAGAAAACAAAGTAATATGATCTTATTAAGAGATACAAAATCTACTACAAAGCATCATAGGGTTTAGGGTTTCAAAAATAAATCCAACACATCAGACAAAAAATAATATAACAAATATTCAGTTCATAAGATAAAAAAATAATAATTTTGCAAAAAATGATAAATGGAAGGAATCAATAAAATCAAAACATTCAACTCCAGTTGAAAAAAATATGTAGAAGAATTAAAGAAAGAAAGAAAAGTGGATTGATGTCATTCCCTTCTCTGGCCGGCCAACCAGAAGGTTCCTTTGAATCGACTTTGGCTACTGTCGAACCCGATCAGAGGATCGGTGGTGAATGTCGAATCCAAAAGGCGACGCATAAATCCAAAAGGCGACACATAAATTATGAGTTTTCTAGGCCCAATCTTATTCTTGAGTTTTTTTATAGATGTCGTTTTCTTCTCTACCCAACCGCCCAGACATCGATTTGGCCCAATGTCGAACCCGATCGGAGAATCGATGGTGCTCCTCCAAGGACAAAATGACAATGCTGAAGAAGAAAATGAGGTATGTAAAACAAGAGAATGCAGCCATAGAAAGGAGACAGAGAGATTACCAAATTGCAAAACCTAGAAAACGTTTGAATTTATCGAGAGCGTGAATTTAGGCCTTAAAAGGGGGAGAAAAAATTTGAATTTATCGAGAGAGGGAATTGCGGGAGACAAGGGGCTTTAGTGAGTGGCTGAGGCAAGTAAAAAAAAAACTCGGAAGAAGGTGAAGAGAAATCGCATAAATTGAAAATAAATTCACATTGGGATGTTTATGTATCCGGCGAGCAAAACATTCGCAGTGTATAGATATTTCTTCACGAGCATATGAAATTTTATATAACAAAAAGGAATGCGCCATTTCGTGGAGGGATGCGTTGATACGAAGAAGAAATGAGGGATGCGTTGAAAGAAGAAAAGGTGGATATTGGTTCGTGAGCAGATAAAGCCCTGTTGTTACGAAGAAGGTAAGGAATATAGTTAAAAAAATGTACGATGGATATTAAGTTAAGGTTTTTTAACAAACACTTAGGATGATGTATCGGGAGAGTCACAAGCGACACTTTAATAGTAGCATAGATATTAATAATTTTCTTACTATCAATTCTCAAATTCATAAAACATTGCTGACCTAACTATAATTTTATAGAACTTCTCATGAAGTCTTTATTATATCCTCTTAACATATTATTACTCTTAATGCAGTTCCTCTTTTTAATCACTAGGACTTGAATCTAAAAGTTACATTCTCATTTATATCCTTATTTTTTCTTATAATAAATCAAGATATTTAAATGTATTGCACCTTATTATCATTTTATTTTCTAATAAGATTTACCGTTAGTTTTTAATATTTCACTAAAATTGTGTATCATATTCATAACAATTTTAATCTGATTATCTTCTAAACATTTGTAGTATTAATTTAACTTCATAGTTATTTAGCAATTGTCTTATCGCAAGAAGCATATATCAAGGCACCACACTCTTCATAAGGAATAAAATAAATGAACTCAATGATGTTCTTTGATATAATTCTACTATGATTAAGAATTCTTTGGTTAATTTATAATTATTACTCTCTTATTGCTCTTATATATATTTACTATATATATTATATATTAATAATACTAATATATATTAATATATAGTAGTATATATATATTACATTTACTTTAATGTGGCATGCGCTCACATGTAAAATTTCAAGATTTTTACTTAAGCATATCACAGATGTCCCTTGTCGTTATCCATATTTTATAGACTCTTAACTAATAAATCTCACACCACTTTGGCTGGCCATTGTATTAATTGTACATGTCCATCCATACGCATCAAACTTCATGACCCATAACTACTATATGGTGGAAAATTGGAGAACTTAAAGGTGGTAAATCAAGCTGCAATTCTTTCTGATAGATGGAAGGTTTTGGATAAATGGGATAAGTTAAGTGAGTCCCTCCTTGACCAGCACACATATATAGCAGGCAGAAGACTGTTGTACCAGGGGAGGTTTTTTTGCCATAAACCTTGGCTGATATTCTGCACATTCTGCAGGAGTTCCACAGGAGTGCTGTTGGGGGTCATTCAGGGATGCAAAATACGTAGAGGAGGTTGGCAACAGAGTTGTATTATAAGGAGATGCATAAGGATGTGGAGGAGATAGTGGCTAGATATGAGGTATGCTAGAGGAGCAAATATATTGTCATGGCTCCAAGGGGATTACTGCAATCCCTAGCTCTTCCAGACAAAGTATGGGAGGAGGTCGTCATGGATTTTATAGATGGGTTACTCAGATTTGAGGGGTTTATAGTGATTTTGGTTGTGGTGGACATATTGAACAAGTATGCTCATTTCATTTTCCTCTGATATCCTTATACGATAGTGACAGTGGAAGCGACATTCATCAAAGATGTGGTAAGACTGCATGGGATACTGGAGTCTTTAGTGTCTGATAGAGATAACGTGTTCCTCAGTCAATTTTGGAGGGAGTTGTTCAGGCTGTTGGGGTAGTGCTGAAGAGGAGCACTGCTTACCACCCCTAAAGGGACGGGCAAACGGAGGTGGTAAAAAGGAGCCTGGAGACATACCTACGATGTTTTGCTTCAGATATACCTCGGATGTGGGTCAAGTGTAGTACAACACTTCGTCACATTCGACTTCCTTGATGACTCATTTCAAAGTTTTGTATGGAAGGGACTCAACTTACTTGATGCACTTTGGGTAGAGTAGCACACCAGTCTTTTTAGTAGAATAATACTTAGAGGAGAGAGAGAGTGTGTTGGATGAATTGAAAATGCATTTTTAGATGGCTCAACTGATCATGGAGAAGTAGCAATTGGGCGTATGAAGGACATCTAATTTGAGATAGGGGATAGGATATACTTGAAGCTTCGTCTCTTCAAACGAAGGATGGTAGATAACTGGAGGAATGAGTAGATGGTCTCGAGGTATGTTGGCCCTTATGAGATATTGGAAAGGATTGGAGCAATGGCTTATCAATTGAGATTACCTCCAACCGCTACCATACTCCCAGTGTTCCAGGTGTCACGGTTGAGGAGAGCTATTCGTGGTCATGCATCCAGTCTAAAGTTACATATGATACTGGCAGAGGATTTGGAGGCAGTGTTAGAATCACTGGAGCTAAAAGGGGTACAATAAGGAGAGGGAGGGATGAAGGAAGTGCTGATAAAATGGAAGAATCTATTTGATTATGATGCCACGTGGGAGCCTTATGACAAGGTAAAGAAACAGTTTCTATCTTTCTACCTTGAGGACAAGATGGGTCTTTGGGAAGTGGGTATTGATAGACCAGTCCCTCTAGAACCGGCTCACGTATACGACAAACTGAAGATCTTCCTGCATTAATTCCGCTCTATTTTGGGTGGGGTCCAGTGGCTAATTGAAGGGGGAGTTAAGGTTTGGTTATGAAGGAAAATTCAGAGGAGTTGTTTATGGATTTGGCTAGGGGATTGTAATCTTTAAGTGGTTTTGACCTAGGGTTCAGTTTGTTTTTATGTTGTGTTTGCTGAATTTAGATTGCTCTTAGGTTGAGTTGGCTCTAGCAACAACTAGGGATTTAGGAGAGCCGGATCTTCCTCTTTAATTGAAGATCCATTGTATCTTCTTTGTTTTTTTCCAAATATCATAAAATAAAAGGGTTCTCTCTTGTTATTCATCATAGTTCTTCTTGTTGATTGCTTTTGGAACTGTTGAAATTAAAATTCAGCCAAGGTTTCATTTGTTTCTACAAGTACTTCCTATCAACTTCTTATGGGGGGTGAGAATAGTATTCAAAAGTCCATCTTCATAAGATTGAGAAGTTTATATTTCTGTGGTGTTTTTTTAGTTACTATCATTGTGCCTCATCATGCCAACGATTTGAATATTTCACAGGCATGCAGCAGACTTGCAAAATTAGCTCGGTTCAAGCTTGTATTTTCCTTACCAAAGTTTCAGAACCACCTATATCTTATTTGTTCTCATTGAATCAAATGAGCGCTTAGTTTAGCTAATAAATATTTTTCACTCATCAATAGCCTATTAGCCTAAAAAAACTCATATAACCAACACTAATTATAAAAGAAAATAATTTTAAGGATAGGATGAAATTATTTTTAACTTAATTTCCTAAAATAAGTTTGGATTATCTTGGATTATACTTTAAACAATAAAATTAAATAAGTAAATTTCGGTCAATAAAAAAATAAGCCTAAAACGCTTAAAAATCGGTCATTTTCAGTTTCTTGACCCTCCAGGTCAATTTCTTATGTCCAATAAAAATCGCTATTGTTTGAGCTAATTTAGTCAAATTGTATTACATTCCTTTGGTAAACTTTGCATTGCTATTCAAACTCCTTTTTACTGTGCTTTGGTTTCACTTTTTAGCCATGTTCTTTTTGGTCTTATTATTTGTTATTATAAAAAAAAATGAAGAATGAAGCAAATTTTTGGCAAATCGTCTTGTAGCTGCGCAACAGTTATTGCTAACAAACCAGTTTCGATTAAAATAGCTTTGCATTTTATAGTTTCTGCACTTTTGGGTAAGGCACCATCAGTTATTGAGTGCTTATTCGTATTAAATGCAGGGTTGTATCAATCTCCTCATCCCTTGCTTGGTCTACAGTATTACACTTGTGGGAAGCTCGAATGGTAAGAGATGGGTTGTACCAATCTCCTCATCCCTTGCTGTTTTTCAATTGTCAACTTCTTATTTTCATGTGTTTTTTTTTTAATGAAAATATTATGGGTTATGGTCTCTTTTTTTCTTTTCTTTTTTGCTTTTGATATTTGTCAAGTTATATGCTAAAAAAAGAAGGCAGAATGATATATCTTGATCAGGAAATTTGACCAAATATTTGAGTTGATTTTAATTATTTGTTTTGACCATTCAAGTTTAAATTTAGGCTTCGTTTGGGACGGCTTTTTTATTACTTCTTAAATCAACTTTCTAGTACAAAATTTTTAATTTTTGTACTAAAAAACAGCTTTAAGAAGCAATGAGAAAGTCGTCCCAAACGAAGCCTTAGTCTTCAATCCTTACCAGGAAATGACTGACCTAAGTTTTCTCTTCTATCAATAAGAAAAGTTAAAAGAAGGTTTTTCCTTCAGAAAATAAATCATTCTTAAGTGCCAGGACTAAATTGCTTAGTGACCTCAGTGGAGAGATCAACATATCAATGATTCTCTTGTTTTCATATGACCTAAACGCCTACCTCATTCGGTTTAGAATAAAATGAAATCCCCTTATGTTTTGTCTCCTACATTCATTCTTATCCTCAAAACCAGAACGAAAGCAATAACAATTTATACTTCTTCCTCTCTGTCTCTCTTCTTTCCTTAGCACTGAAAGAGATACTTTTAGGCTTTGTTAATTCCAATATCTGGTACGATTTTGTTTGTTGGAAGTCTAAAGTACTTTAGTTTTAATCAGCTGGGTTTTCCTGCACTTATTGTAGGCTACTGGAACAAACAGAGGATGCTCTGAAATCATTCACTAAGGCAGTGGAGATCCTTCGTATCACTCATGGCACCTCGACACCATTCATGAAGGAGCTGTTCAGCAAACTAGATGAAGCACGTGCTGAGCATTGTTACAAACTATCAGCCAAAGACGACTGAAAGATTGAAGTCTTATTAAGGTTTTGTTTAGGATGGCTTTCTTACTGCTTCTTAAAACAACTTTTTAATATAAAAATGTTATTTTTTTACTAGAAAATTGCTTTGAGAAGCAGTATTAAAGCCGTTCCAAACGAAGCCTAAGTTCATAAGCACCGCAAAACTGCCATGGCTGTTTGAAGGCTTTTCGTTTGAAGGAATTGATTAGAGAAATGAAAAAGTATAGAACTTTGCGAGCATGAATTGAATTAGTTTTCATAATAATCTAAAGTAACATACTACAATTAAAAACATTTGTTCATGAAAAATATCTTATGGGGCCTTCTATCCACCAGCCTTTGTGCATCGATGTTGATGTAGACTTGCAACTTGCATTACATTGTAGATAGATGTTTGCAAGATTAGAGTCTGTTCGGGATAATTTTCTTTCTACTTTGATTTTTAAATCTCAATCATAATTATGTTTAGTTATTGTTTTTTCATTGCATTCAAGATATTTTTGTGCTACAACTTTTAAAAAATTATTTTCCTCACAATTATTTATCAAACATGGTTGTTGGTTTTTATACTATGCATTGCTTGACTGTAGATATATATTTATTGTATCATTTGGAATAGCTTTTTATAACTTTCTAAAGTAGCTTTTAGTATAAAAAAATTTTTGAATTGAAATTTTTGTACTAAAAATTTGAAATTTTTGTACTAAAAATTTGTTTTAGAAAGTAATAAAAAAATGTCTTAAATAAAGCCTTAATATGCATATAGACTATCTGCCAATTAGTTAGTTAGAATCACTTGAAGATGACCAATTCCTTATACTTGACTAAGCCATTTTTTTCTTGGTCTCTACAACAAGTTTCATGGCTACGGATAATGGTTGAGAATAGATGAGGTTGAGAGAATTTGTTTAGGACTAGGGGTGTCAAAATGAGTTTTCAGATTAGACCCTCCTTCGATTCATCCAACTCAAATAGCTGCTATAAAAATATATCATGAAAATATTTTCCTGACAATATCCTATTGCAACTCAACTCGTACCACTAGATAATAGTTTCAAAGATTTATTTACTTCTATAAGTCAATTTGATTCATCATTAATGGAGGGATCAAAATCAAAGATTTCAAATAATCTTCATAAATATAATAGCTTAAAAGGAAATCTTTCATTTGCATTAATCATTGAAATGATATTTAATATGTGTCTATAGAATAGTGTTTATTGAGTCATATATTTTAAGAAAGGTGTTTTTTAAGAAAATGCCAATTAATAAGGAGCATTGAATGAGTATTGTTGCAGGCTATAATATATGCGGCGATAGAGTTAGAATTTTTCGTCTCAGCATTTTACGGACATCCAACACACAAACATAAGAGAAATAAAACATTAGAATTTTACATGGAAACCTTGGAAAGGGAAAAATCATGAGGCCCCGCTCAGTTGAAAGAATTCCACTAGTGTTTGCTTGAGTTACAAGAGGCTAACTCGTCCTTAAAATTTAAGATGATCAGATTGCAATAATCAACTCCCTGTGTTGAAATCCAATTACAAAAAAGAATTTGAGATTCGATGATGTTGGGTAGTTGGCTGGAATCCCAGAGTCACTTGGAGATCGGACAGAATTCCGGCGTCACTTGGAGATCGGGTGGAGTTCCAGTGTTACTTGGAAATCAGACAGAATTTTGGCGTCACTTGGAGATTAGGCAGAATTTCGGAGTCACTTGGAGATCGGGCGGCATTCCGGCATCACTTGGAGATCGGGCGGAGTTCCAGCGTCACTTGGAGATCGGGCGGAGTTCCGTCGTCACTTGAAAGCCGAGAGCAACTCCGTCGATAGTCGATGAGGAGCTTATTCATTCTCTTCCTTCCTTCTCTTTTTATCTTCTCTTCTTGTCTTCTCTTCTCTTCTTGTTTAGGTCCCCTCTTAAAAGAAATGATGGACTACTTACAGTTTTTTGAGAATGACATGGCCAGTAAATAGGAGGAAGATCGGGGGTAAATTGGGAGTGGTTTGAATGGACGGCCGATGTTGAATCCCTTAATCGTGGACCATTTATCAAGCATTTAAAGGCTCTAATGATATCATAATTTGACGATCTTGGACTCGTTGAATTCGTCTCGTCGAACCGCTCGAATCGACTATAAGCATGCCATATTTAGAAAATGTTTGGTAACCCAAATTATGTATTGAACCTTCCGAATGTGCTTCTTGCCTTTGATTTGAACCATTTTTTGCTCGGATTGAGTTGAATTTGGTGTCGTTGGGTTCGTATTTCCGATACACTCAGTTCGACTATAAGTTTGCTGAAATCGGAGTTCAGATGGTCCCAGATTTAATGTTTGAAGCTTCCAACCTGATTTTGCCTCAAGAAAGCATACTTTATCAAGATAATTTTTTGATGATATATCAAGTTTCATCTCTTATCTACTAATAGATAAGCTCCTTTTTCACAGAGCAAATCTATTATGAAGCGGCATTCTCCTGTAGGCTCAAAATTTTCATCTTGTCGGTGGTGAGCAACAATAGGTCGATTAAGGATTAAGACTGAATGACATATAGAAAAAAATGTTGTAAGCCTAACAAACTTTTCGTGAGTCTAAGTTATCTGAACGTGATAAATTTCTAAGCTATGCTGGTTTTGTAGTTTAAACTCATCAAGGTTATCTAATTCTTCAAGGCAGAGTAAGATATTTTGCTTGTTATTAAAGCTTATACTTATCACTATTTACGATATTGCTGTCAGAGAGAGAAAGAGAGGGGCAAACGAATGAGATTCATTTTGAATTTCTCAAATATATGCTGACGGGAATTTAAGTGTGATTTATACAACATTTAGTACTATATTTTTTTAAAATATTCGGATTTAATAATTTCGAGCCGGCTCGTGAGCTCTCAAGCCTAATCTAATGAAGATCGAACTTGAGCTAGTTTGCTAACTCGAGCTCGTTCAGCAAACGAGCTCGAGTTTGAGCTCGAGCTTGACTCATGAGCTTGATAAGCTCGGCTCGCGAGCCCATAAACAAGTCGAGCTTTAGCCGGCTCAGCTCACTTACACCCCTAGTCCTAACCCCTTTCTTGAACTAATTTTAAAAATTCACATATTAAGCATAAAAACCCAACAAGTAATTAAAACTCTATCATTGTATTCAATATAAGACAAAAGAATCACTATGTATGTTCCGGTTTAAATCAATAAAAAATTTACTATTTATCAATAAAATCAAAAGAGATCTATTAAACTATAAAAATAATCGATAAAGAGAATCATCATTATCTTTAGCTCGCTAAATTATATTGTATCAATATTAATGCCAGTAAGGTTTTAGTTTTATCTTTAGCTCTATATGTTAATCAGATCAATGCACTATCATTTAAATATTGCAATTATGAGAAAGCACGGTAAGACATCTAACTTTAATGTGATATTTTTATCATTCAATCTATTATATGTCATATCTATCCATTTGTCGATTTTATCTTATCTTTTATTTATTTATATTAATCATTTATTTTTAGAGGTGGCTTTTAATAATCATTTAAGAGTTATCCTTGTTGACGTATGTAAAAAATTTTAAAAAAATTATGAGAAGAGTGTATCTCTTCGTGAGCTCGACTCAACCCCACAACATAGAGTTATTTGCTTAAACGACGCATCACTCCAACAAATTGATCAATAAAAATAGAAGAAGAAAAAAAAACTGAACGGAGGTTCGTTTGGTCTTCCCGAACCCACATGCGTTAGCACGTCGAGCTGTCTTCCTTGTTCTCTCCCCTTACTAAACGCCTCTACCACTCCGATTCAGGAATTTTTATTAGGTTCGAGCACCTGACGTAGCTCTAAATTCGGATGCCAATAAAATGTCGTCACGTGCTCTTACTCTTTACCCCGCGGCCTAACGACCCGACCCGGACCGGAACCCAATATTGTTATGTATTATTTGATTTGTACAGACCAGGGTATTGCTAGGTTTTGCTCGGTATTGCTCAGTAACGAGAAATACCATTCTGTCAAGACCAATACCTAGCAATACCCCGGTTTTGCTAGGTATTGCTCGGTATTGTTAGGTATTGCTCGGTAATGGTCTTGACAGAGCGATATTTCTAGTTATTGCCAAGAAATACCTAGCAATACCTAGCAATACATGAACATAGCAATACCGGCTTTCCGTTCCGGGTCGGGTCGTCGGGCCGCTCGGTAAAGAGTAAGAGCACGTGGCGATATTTTATTGACGTCCGGATGTAGAACTATGTCAGGAGTCCGGACCTAATAAAAATTTCGGATTCAGATCCCGCACTTCAATTTCCCTGTTGTCGCGTGATCCCAGTCTCAATACTTTTATTTCGTTCGGTGTAAGGATATAATAATTGTTCCAGTCTGACGGTCGGATTTCTGGTAGAATTGGAAGCACTGCCCTTGAATTTGAAATGGGATGAGGCCAAATAATATTCGAGTGTCTGTACTACTATTTAGTTTCAGCACATTTATTATCCCTAGTGCTAGAAGCAGAGGCTCTTCTGTTACTATATCATCTCTGCACCAATCAAAGGAAAGCAATAATGGGTAAGATAGAGATTGGACATGGGGAATTGAAGCTTCTATTTAATTCTGATGAAAAGAAACTCTCTTATTATACTAACAGCAAGAGTGTTCTCAGCTCATCCTTAAAGCAATTATCTAAGTTCTATATGGGATCTGTTTGAGAATGTACTGATCCTCAGGCTTCTCGGGCTTATATTTTTTGCCCAGATGGTAATTGCCCCTTCAAATTCTATGAAGAGGTATCATTTATACACTCTAAATAAATGGCAGGGTGCCATTCAATATTCTCCATGGACCCATATTGGATGAGGTGTATCAACAGATTAATCCATGGATCTATCAGTAGCAATTTAAAATCTGAGTTAAAAGTGGAGAGCATTTTTAATTAATCAAATGAGCAATTATAAAAATTAAAATGCAATAAAAGGGAGGAGGGGGAGAGATGCACTAATCAACATGTACTGCTCTCCAAAATCTTGTACAAATTGCTCTCTAAACTCCACAAACTACAAATCTCACGGCAACTTTTAAATTCTCAACTCAACATCAAATCCCTCCAAATAACAACTCTCAAACATATTGTACAAGTTCTCTAAATGACAACTATCTAACTCCATGAACACAAACTCGCCAGTTTTCATGAACAAAACTTCAACTCTCCTGTATGAGCTCCTGCAAGCAAATAAATTAAATTCATTAAGCATCACAGATAAATGTATATATGATTAAATGCTAATACATAAAAAGAACAAATGCTACACTAAGCTACAGACAAAAAAAAAAAACAAGTAAAATAACGCTGAAAGGAAAAAAGAGCTGAGCAAAATGCTGAACTACTAAAACAAGAAAAGAGTAACTATAACAAGAAATAACTGGTATCAAATTCAAACCAAATCAATTAAAATATTTGGGCAGCCTTGTTTATAAGAACTCGGTTATAAGACCTACTACTCGTCAACTTTTAAAGGAAAGTCGTTATCCCGACCTTAGGGAAAAATTTTAGGTAAATAATTTACCTTAACCCCTAACCCCCCAATTAAAACAATGGCAACTTCTAATAGAAGCTGTAAGTCCGACCTCTGAGGGAAATATTTAGGTAATAATAAAATCCTATACCTCTCACTTGGGCATCCTAGTCTATAGGAATAGGTTGTAAGACCCATCACTCGGGCCACTTAGCTTATAGGGTTAGGTCGTAAGACCCATCATTAAGCAACTTCTAAGAAAGCAATAAGACCTACCCAACTAAAATCTTCAGGCTACCCTTAGTAAAGGTCGTAGGTCCCTACCTAAATCTAATCATATGAACAGCTCTTGTTGAAAAATTAAGGCACGAGCCTGAAGAAAGAATTTCATCTTTAAATAATGCTTTGAAATACAGTAATTATGATTCCTACGTTGAAAGCATGTGAAATTTCTATCATATGATCTCCTTCCCAAATAATAAAAGCTTTCGGGCTATAGGATTAGGTTATAAGACCCATTTTTTCAGGCTACTTCCTAAGGGAAATCATAAGTCCTACCCTAATAATTGAAACCTTTGGACAGCCTCGCTATAGAGTTAGGTTGTAAAACCCAAATTCTTGGGCAACTCATACATAGAGAAGTAAGCCCCATTTCAAATCAAATCCTTGGGCAACTCATAAATAGAGTAATAAGCCCCACCCTAAATTAACTACCTGGGTTACTTTCTATGAAAGTCGTAAATATCAACATAAATATAAATCCCTGGGCTACTTCCTAAAGAAGCCATAAGACTTGCTCCAAACCAAACTCCTGGGTTGCTTCTAAACAAAGTCATAAATCTCAAACTAAATCGATTTTTGGGTATTCAAATAGATGTAAACCTAAAAATATCTAATTAAATTAAAAATCAAATCTAACTACTTTAGTCTACTCAGGATCCCTAAGAAAAGACAACCCATGGTTGCTAATAAGATTTCCTAGACACTACGATCAATGCTTATTATTATTAGTAGATTGAAATCTATGATATACCTGGGATGACGAAACTATGGGATCTTGATCTAGTTTACCTCCATTCTTCCCACTATTGAGACTAAAAATATCTAAAATTTATTCATCCTTAATCGAGAGTTCTCTCTTATGTAGTAAGAGGGGTAATTATGAGTGCTTGCACTCGTAGGAAGAAAGGACCCTAGATCTTTAAACCCTGATATTACCCTCAGAGGAAATCTGGTTAACTACAATCTGTCTTAAGGGAAATGGAATCTCACGTCTGTAAATTGGGATTAATGCATTCGTGCCCAATATGAATTACAAATCGGATACCTAACAGTTCTAAAATTCTCACTTGTATTAATATGTGCCAATTTTTAAAGAATTTGCACCAGTGCTCAAAAATTATGAAAAATTAATATATTTAAAACATAATAATATATATCTTATGAAAAGATGGTCTGTAATTTGGGCTTATAATGAATCCTAAAAAAATTATTTCACTAGGTCAAAATATGGGTTATTACATAGCCTATGTTGTTCATTGATTATGGTCCTCAATCCATTATCGCCTAACTGTGGTCCTCAGACTATTGTTATCCAACGATGATCCTTAGTCCACTGTAGCCTAACTGCGGTCCTTTTGACCACTTTGCCAAACTATGATCGTCAAATAATAATCACTCGACTACATTCCTCATACCACCATTGCTTAACTACAATTTTTAAAATACCATCTCTAATTTTGGTCTTTCTAACCTCCATCACCCACTTACTATAGAACCATCATCATTCTCTTAGTATAGTCCTAAGATTTATATCACCCGATTACAGTCATCTAACCACCATCACTCGACTGCAGTCCTTATGCATTCGTCACCCTTCAATAATTCTCTGACCACCATTATCAAATGTGGTCCTCGAAACACTATCTCCCGATAATGGTTCTTAGGCCTCCATGACCCTAAAATGATCCTCCAACTATCATTGCTTGATTATAGGCATTCAGACACTATTGCTTAACTATCATCCTCCAACCTCCATTACCAATTAATATTCCTCCGACTACCATTGTCTGATTACGATCTTTCAAACATCTGTTGCTTACCAACTTCAGTCCTTCGACCTCCATCGCTTAGAAATGATCCTCCAACCGACATCACCCGACTATGATTATTTGACCTCCTTCACCCAGCTACTATTATATGAACTTTATTTCTTGACTACAGTCCTTTAATTTACTGATGCCAAATTACAATTTTATGACCTCCATCACCTGAAAATATATCTTTGGCCACCATTTCCTAACTGCGATTTGCTAAACGATAATGTTTGGATTATTATCAGATAGATACTCGGATGCATATTGACTTCATCACCTACTATCACTAATAATGCCAACACATGCCTTCACTCATAATATCTATACACACCATAAACATCAAATTTGACTCCCAACTTTAGCACTTCAATTTAATTTAAGCTGAATTCTTACCAAAGGACTCTTCTAACTTCAACCAACTAAGATGTTCCTTACAATGAATTAATGCCTTCCTTTGAGGAAGAGCTTCACATGTAATCAAATTAAAATAATAATGTAATAATTTCAATTGGGTCAGGCCCCATGATTTTTCTCTTTCCTATATTTTTCACATAAAAAGTTTAGTGTAGTGTCTCTTATAATTATTGCACTCCTTTATTATATGTGTGTGGGTATTAGATCTTTATGTAAAGCTAGGATATTAAACTCTCTTATCTCTCTACCGCCACGAAAGTTTTGGCAAACAACAATCCTTTTTAGAGTTCATTCTTTGAGTTCTTTATATAAATACTCTTCTAAAATACTAAAATGTGTGTGATGTAAAAATTAGAAAATGATGTGAGCTTTGAGGGGGATTTAATGCCTTTCAATTGAAAACCTTAAGTGTGAAAATATTTTATGAAATTATGCATTAATCACATGTTTTCACATCTCTTCAATTTATTCCTCCAATATTTGGTGTTGTGTGTGGAGAGCCTTTACTTGATTGAGTTTGTAAGAGGTCAATGATATCTCGAGTTTTATATATATATATATATATATATATATATAAGAAGGTGTTGACTAGTTGGTCTAGAAGGGATTTTTTTTTTCTTCTAACTTGGAGTAGAAAAAGAGTGTTTAGGGTTTCTCCATTACACGTCAATGAGAGGTGTTTCTCCACCCCTCGGTGGTTTAGGGAGAGAGTAAGGAGTCCTTGAGTTGGAAGACCTAAATCATGGATATACGTGTTAGTGGTGAATCAAATAAAAATTAGTTTGCGCCCCTTTTTCCCTTGCTATTTATTGAAATGCCTTTAATTTTTATTTATTTATTTAATGTACTATGGATGACAATATTTATAATCATAAAATTATCTCTTGCTTTTAGATATCTATGTTTCATGTTAATTTTATTGTGTAGTATTTGATCCCTTCAACATCATTACAAGCAATCATACACATTTTAATTTCTCATGTTGATCTTGTTTTTCTATAAAAAATTCATCTTACTGATTTTTATATTTTGCTATATTATCTCAAAATTTTAAAAATTATTTTAAAAATCAACTATGTCAAAAACACCCCATCTTGGGTGTTACCAGACACTTTAATATTTAGTAAACATCTAAAGACACATCATACTCATCTTTTAATAAATAATTCAATATGGGAGGATGTTAGCCAAGATTGTGTTGGAACTTGTAATATATGTCATCTAAAATATAGGTAACTTTCTATTAATAATTGTTAATTTTAAGTCAATTAGTAATTAAGTTTCATAGAATGTTGAATGCAATAGAAAACAACCAAGGTTTGGGGTCAAAGAAGTCAAAATCCAAAATTTGAAAAATTCTTTGTGGGCTTCACAATACCAGGATAGTCGAGGTTTGGCATTGAGCTCTCAAGTTTTTGGACAAAAAATTGGGGTTGGGCATTTGCTACGGCACCGGGGAAATGCCACCCCAGTGTCGGGTGGTTGGTGATAGTAGTTTTTAAATAATAAAAAAAAATCTAAAATCATTTTACTAAAAGAATTTTGCCCAGTCATTATCGAAGAAGAAGAGAGGAGGAGGAGGAGGAGGGGGGGAGGAGGAAGGAGGAGGGAGAGAGAGGGATTCAGGGGTCAAAGTTTCCTAATTCGTCCGTCAAGTTAGTTTGGATATTATAAATTTTCAGTTAGACTCCTACCCCTCTATGTGATTTCAATTGTAGGAAGTTTATTAAAATATATGAAAAAATGCGTTTTAAGAAGTTTTCACTATGTGATTTTTAATATGTATTGCACTCCTTTATTATGAACATTTTAATTATATGAAATTGAGTTTTCAATGGTTGATTTTTCCTACACAAATTTATGAATATATTGTCGAATTGAGGCTTTCTTGACACATGCAATTGTTATTTAAAAGTCTTAAAATGTTTATTTGAATGTTCCTTTGAAGTTAAAAATTAAAAGGGGAAAGTTCAACGAGTACTTTGTTTTATAAGTAATGTGGCTTTTATTGTCAATTCTTGCTTTTTTTTAATATCTAAATTGGATATATAAATTAATCATTTTTACATTACACATGCATTCAACATTTCATGGCATTAGAGATATTCTAAAATATGGGAAAACACTCTCTCTTTTAAGTTATAAGAGCATTGAATGTACTCTTTTAGCCTAGTCTTCCTGATACAAATGAGGGAGGGATTCTAGCCTAATTTGCTGAAAGCAGGTGTTGGAGGTTAAGTAAATACTCTTATGGCCCCATTTCCCTGATGTAGATGTTGGAGGGATTCTGACCCCACTTGTTATATGCAGGTGTGGGAATGGTAAAGGGAGACATAAGTGAAAGTGGAGCCAGAAACTGACATCGGGATATATGCATTACAATTATTACATTTTATAATTTAATATTTTAATTAATTAAATTTATGAAATATTATGAAATAAGCATTACTAAGCTCCAAATCTCTATATGAATTCTATAGAGAAATGAAATTGAAAGTGATATGCAAGTGAACCTCCGAAAATATGTATTTTGTATGGCATTTAGAGACTTTTATGGAAGTGGTTATGTGGTTTTGAAAGTATAAGTGTTAGCTCTGAGATCATTTATATATTGCAACTCCAGTAAATTCAGATTTTGTTTATATTGTAGTTATTTCATAAATCTTTATGTTTTATTTTAATTGAATGCTCTTAATTTTTTGTATTTGATATTGATACATGTGAGTGAAGGAGGGAGTCTACTGAGGTAGTTGAGTTTACTATGTTGCTTTAAATATTTTTGGCAAAGGGAAGGGTCTGATAGAGTAGATCAATCCTAGAGAAGAATTCTTTGAGTTTAGAGTATAAGGTGTTGATTTTGTAATCTAGTTTTTATTTATTCCCATGTATAGAGTTGAAAGTTTTCTGGATTATGTTTTTATGTTTTGATGAAATGAAAGTTGATTATACTGCATTTATATTTGTGCGAAATGTAGTATCTCTGGTTGGGTTTGCTTGGATCAGGTAATTACTTATAGGATTAAGTAAGTTTAATTCTTCCATTATATCCTAAGGCTTCACAAGACTATTGACCATTAAGTGATAAACATATTCCCTAATGGTCGTAAACAGTAGTTTTAAAAGTGGCTAACTCCATAGCATGTAAAAGTCATTTGATGTAATTAATATAACCAAACTTTTCTTTCACGTGATCATTCATCTTCACGACATGAGTTATAGAAGAGATTGCAAACATAATTGCAAAGATAATTGTATTTTATCACCACCAAATCAATGGCTAGAGCCTAGATAGAGGTTCTCAAACCAAACCTGCTAAGTTACCTCATTGGGGATCATCCCCAAAAATGAGATGAAGTGCTAAGTTAAACGAATTTGTTTACTATTCAATGATTAATTCATTGACAAGAAAGAGAACATTCACCATAGTATACACAAAGCAACCAAATCACAATGCGGATGTTGTAATCCTTCCAAGAGCGCATATCAAAGTTGTAGCTAATGTGATTCAAGATTTTGAATCCTTGCCATAAGATATCAAAGATCATCTTACTGTGAGCTAAGATCACTACAAGTAGGTCATTTGATTTATATAGATGGAAAAAAATTTCAAAATTCATTTGAGCTATTAGCATTCTAGTTATTATTCTGACATTGTTAGTATCACATGTTCCAACCTTTTACTTTAATGATTTAATGCAAGCCACTAATGGGGATATTAATAATATCATAACAATTTACTATATAATATTAACTACTATCATAACTATTAGAACACACTTTACTATGTATATCATTGTTAATTGCTATTCAAAACAGCTTTGAACAAAGATCTAATCGATTTTAAACCATCATCGCAAAATATTTTAAGATGTTTCAAATATAGCTCAAATGTTATCGAAGATGCATGAAATATATTCTAGCCATTTTTGAACAACATTTGAACCCCGCACAAATATATTTCAAACAAAGTTTAAATAGCATTCTATAGAATGCTCCTTGAATAATCAACAAACCTTAATAAATCATATGTATAACTTGCTAGAAATATATTATGCAGTAAATAACAAGTGGTAGAAACTTTTAATTTTTTTTAAAATACATAATAAATATATATTTCTCCTGCTTTCAGTTGGCTAATTTATGAGGAGCGTGACTAAAATCAAAATAAGCAAAGGGAGAAAATTAGAGAATATTTAGTTAAATGAGATAATACGAAAAATTATTTTTGATATCTGGAATACATAAAATAATTTTCTTTATACATTACTAACTAAAGTTATATATATATATATATATATACACACACACACAATTAATAAACAAAAAACATGCAATAAATACCCAGTAATGTTATCTTGACAGTTTATCAAAAATATTTTTTATTACAATTTAATTCTGAATGCACACTCGACAAAAATAAGTTTCCTTCAAGTTCACACAAAGTTAAATTCGTATACAATCAATACATAGTAAATATTTAGTTGATATGTAGTAAATACACATTAAATACACAAAAAGTTATTTAAGAGATACATAATAAAAAAGTTGTTCCTTACATAGTTAATACATAGTGAAAACTCACATTCGATCAATAACATAACAACGGACTAAAATAACTTACGTTATTATAACGAATGAAGAATGTATGAATTATTACAATGAATTTTCTAATTTAACAATCAATCATTACAAATAAATTTAAATTGTTGCTCTAAAGCAATGATATACATCATCATCCTTCTATACTTAAGCCTTGGCTGATTTATATTTTATGAATTCCTCACATAAGCATTCATGCATGCTTGAGAAATTTATTTGTTTTGAAGGTGAAGACATTTCTGTTTAGGCATAATAACAAATTGTATTTGCCTTCACGACATATTATCTGTTGAAAAAATTAAGCATAACAAAACATATATTGTCTTATAAATTTGTAATGAAAAGCAATTAGTAGGTAAGTTAAATCTTACTCTTATGCTTCTTTTTCTTTTTCCCAGTTCCCCTTCAACCTTGCATTAGAGATGCTATTAGGCTTACACTTTACTGAATCTTTCAATTTTGCAATGTCGCCCTGTGTATTGCCTTGAAACTTGTGGTTATTTCTCTTGCCATCAAGAATCAAGTCGATATTTTTGGCAATATCCATCATTGTAGCAAATATATATTTTTCAGCCTTCTCATTCCCTTGGGCTCATGTGCTTATTTGATATGTAAATCTGCTTAGATGATTTTAGAATATTAATCCACTGCCAACTTCAGATATCTTTCATGTACCTATGAATATGCGGCATGCATTGATATTTTTCTAGCTTTTGCTACCATCTTAGTAGAAAGTATTTCTCAGGGATATTCACAATATCTAACAGCCTCAAAACTCTCATGTAATGTGAATATAGTAAACCCATTGTCTTAAACTTCTCACTGGTGCATTGGATGCTATCATCTTTTGCATCAAAATGAACAACCTAATTGGTTGTCCGATCCTTATTCTTTGTGCTTTTGATAAAAAACTTTGAAGAATCATTTGAGGCATACTCTATACTCATTCCAATAACACCATATAAAAATTCATCCTAAAACATGAATAAAGCATTCTAGAGTAAAATCGAGCGGCTTGCTTTAATATTGTTTTACTACAGCAGATTGATTGCATTTATAATTTTTATAATGCTTATTTTGGCACCATATTGTCATCACCTTTTATAGGCCCAAAAAATAACCAATTATTAAACTTGTTGACTTTGAAATGTCATGTTCCACATTATTAGTAGACTCGATAAGTTGTGTGGATAGAATGCTCAGGCTAAACAGTTATTATTGAATGTTGTTGTTCACTTATTTCTTATTCTATAAAGCTCCTCCAACCAACCATTACTATGAACGAGACGGTGAAGACTTTTTCGGAAAAAAAAAACCTTTGGGCCGGATAGGTCAGACTGAGAAGAGAAAAATAAAATATGAATTTCATATTCAAAATTCATATTTCACGATTTGAATAGAGTCTATACACTGAGCTACGTTCGAACTCGGCACTTGTAAATCACACTACTTGATTTTACATGAGCTACGCCCAAATTTCACATGTAATAATTTCTTCCAACTCACCTCATCTCTTGGATCCACCAAGCCTTACTCAAGGGGAGGGCTTGGTATTACCTCCTTCCAATCCCTTAGATTTCTGCCTACAACCGTGGTACCATTTTAAGGCTATACAATCTTGACTCCCCTCTTTCTAGATGGTTAAAAATCATATATTCTTCCCCTTGGAAGCCTTTCCCTTGTCACAGTTCCAATTTTTGGAAGAGCATTTTTTCCACTGCTGTTCATTTTTAAAGCAATTTCAAATTTCATGTTTCATCTAATAGCCCCATTGCTATTTATTGGGACCATTGGTGCTTGAACGATATTATCTCCGATAGGTTTCCAAATTCTGAAGTTAATTTTCCTGCCAATGTTGATGTTACTCTTGCTAAATGGATAATTGGAGACTCTTGGTCACTTCCTGGCTCTCTTAGTCAACTTGTTAAAGACTTCATTCATTATATTCCTATTGTCGATTGCTGCTCCATACACATCACCTGGGATAATGATGAGAATGCTTCTTCCAAGAATTTCTATAATGAGTTTTTCATTTCTAACCTTTAAGAGGATTGGTCACAATTGGTTTGGCATAAAAAACACTCACTTAGATACTTTGTTTTTAGTTGGATGGCCCTCTTTGATGGCCTTAAAACTGCTGATACCTTGCGTGCTAAAAATATTGACATTGGGGATATTTCTTGCCCTCTTTGTCACAGTCATGTTGAGAATACAACTCACTTAATGTTTGAATGTGATTACTCTTTCCAAATCATTACTAGGCTTATTCCCCATTCAACAAGTTCTTTTTGAGACCCAATATTGCTCAAGCCCTACAGTTCATTGACGAGCTTTCTATTAACAGGGAGTTTAAGTATGAGATACTTCTTATTTTTAATGTTGCTGTCTGTTTCCTATGGATTGAACGTAACAGTAGGAAATTCAATGGGAAAGCTGCTTGTGCCATCACTTTAGCTAAGAAAATCTCTAGAGTTATTTACCTGGAACTTGACAATTGGAAATGGGGCAAATTGATAAAAGAGAAACTTATGCTGTCTTACAACTAGCTGTTATGAGCTCTCTACCTTTTCTATGTTCCTTTGGTTGTCGGGTTCTGGTATGGTTTCCTACATTTGATTTTATTTGGCTGGCTAGCTCTTCTCTGGTTGCCAGCATTTGGTTTTATTTCTCCAATGCTTACGAGTTTTTGGGTTGCCGTGTTTTCGGGATGCTGCTATTTTGTCATACTAGAGGTGTATATGGTTGCTATTGGTGCCTGTTGATTTTTTATTTGACTACCTTTGGTTTGATTGGGTTGCAGGCGACATCCCTTGTTGCCCAACCTGATATGGCTGCTGGAGGTGTTACTTGGTATTTGCTCCGGCATGTGCTATTGTTGTCGTTGAGTTCTCGTTGCTCAAGTTCTATTCTGGAAGGTTATTTTTTGGGTTGTGGACAATGATGACACCTGTTTTGTCCTTTTGGATGATCTTGGGCAACCAAAAGAGAGTTTTTAATTACTTTCATGATCGTATCTACTAGTTTTGAGTCCCGACAAGACAAGATTTATGTCTGTTTTGAAATTCGCCTTTTTTCTTGAGTTATATTTTTTGTTTTATCATTTTGTCTTAGCCTTTTTTTATTGGTTAAGTTTTGTTATATCATCGTAATCTTTTGTTCTTTTTATAAAATGTGCTAAGTCCTCAAATTTTTCCCAAAGAAAAAAAAAATTCTGATTATTTGAATTATATAATTTGCATCCGGCTCCTAACAGCCAGGCGTCACCGTCCGACTCCTAGTGCACGTCCCGAGGTACGGTGACCCGCGGTTTCCTAACGCTTCTCTAGCGTCCCCGCTTCCTCTAGTTCCCATTCCGTGCTCTCGCCAGTGCCAACAGAGAATACCAATCTACGTCCTTTCTGGCTACGCCATGTCTCCCGCATCTCCTTCTCTCCCATCTTCTGGTTCTCTCTGATACCCTTCTCACCTCCTTTCTCTCTTGCAATCTTAATTTCTGATTTTAGGGTTTCTTTTATCCGATCTCACTCTTAACTGGATTTTGATCCATTATCCGCCCCCAACTGCAGATTCTCAGCTTAACTGGAGGAAGCGGAAACGGGAGTGCAACCTGAAGCGCCAGCAGAAGCCCCGCATTGGTGAGGAGGAAGAGGAAGAACATGTGGCTGCAGTGGCTAACGATGATGAGGCGGATGACGACTACCGGTACTCCCCCGCTTCAGACCGGAACACTGACAGTGCTGTACTCCTGCGTCAAAGCGAGGTCTTCTCCGACGGCGCCCAGCGGATCAGCGACTTTCCTGCTGTCGTGCGCCGCACTATCCGCCGGCCCCATCCATCTGTTGTCTCCATTGTGGATGCGGAACGGCAACATTTCTCCGGCCCCTCAGCTGGCAACGAGGGTGCGGTTGGCCTTCCTTTCCTTGAGAATATCTCCCACGGTCAGCTGCAGTCCCTCTCTTCTGTCCTCCCCGACCACCCCTCTCTTCAGCCACCGGACGTTGACAAGCCCTCGTCATATGTTTGCACGCCTCCTCCTCTCATGGAAGGAAAAGGTCTCATGAAGCCATTCGGGACCAATCAAATCATTTTTCTTCCAATGCACTCTGGTTAGTTTGTTCCTGCTTTATCAGATTCTACCCTTCTTCTTGTATTGTTTTGTAGCCTGATGATAATTTGCCCCTTGGAGAACCTAAGATTGGTTTTCTCTAAGCACGGTTCACCGGCTAGAGAGGCAAGTGATACCGCACTTCTTCTCTGGGAAGTCTGCAGAACACACGGCAGAGAAGTACGTTGCTTTAAGAAACAAGATAATTGCGAAGTATATGGAGAATCCTGGCCGGAGGCTTTCGTATGCAGATTGCCAGGGGCTTGTAGCTAACAACGAGCTATATGATCTCAGCCGGATTGTGAGGTTCCTGGACCATTGGGGGATAATCAATTATCTCTCTTCTTCATCAGTTCATCGTGGGCTTAGGATGGCTGGTTCACTTCTTAAGGAGGATGCTAATGGAGAGCTCATTGTACACACCTCACCATTGAGATCCATTGATAGCTTGATTTTGTTTGATAGGCCTAAATGTAGTCTCAGACTAGATGATATAGCCCTTTTGTCAACGTCTTCATCTTCTAAGGATTCAGCTTTTCATTTGGGTGATTTGGATGTTAGAATTAGAGAAAGATTATCTGAGCATTCATGCAGCTACTGCTCCCGGCCACTGCCTAATTTTTTCTACCAATCCCAAAAGGAGGTCAGTTTTATAATTTCCTTATAATATTATGTATGCATTAGTTTTGGATTGAAAAGAAAAGTATGCTGTCATGTTTTTGCGATGGAAAGCATGCTTTGTAAAATGTTTCTTATTCATATTGCTTCAAAAAATTTTAACATGCTATACAACTGCTTGCTTTATTTTTAATTTAAAGTTTTCTGTCCTTTGATGGTAAATCTCTCATTTATTCTTTGGTATATGTTATGTGTACGGTAAAGGATTATTCATCTAGTGATCTTGGCTTACAAGTTATGCTTACATGTCATCTTATGAAAAGAAAAAAGAAAGTCCCATTTTCAAATAGTTAATCGTTGCTTCTATTCATTATTGTTATTAATTCACTGAAAGTAAAGCTTTTCTATCTGATAAACTTTATCTGTCAGGAAAGAAAAAAAAAAGAGAAATTACTGACTTCAACAGCTTAAAATGTGAAATTGATTGAGGCAGTGCCATTTATGTGTAAACTAATACTTAACCTCATTCGCTTCTTTTCAGCAAATTAGTTTGGCCTCATTAGGAAATATGCTTACCCTTATATTTTTTCACTTATTAAGCTCATATTTATCTTTTTCCATGCATGTTGAACTATCCTAATTGGCTTCATCCATTATTATTATTATATTTACTTATCATTCATTTCTCTCGGTGTTTCTACTGTGTTGTGACTGATAATCTTATATCTATTATTGTGATTAGCTTCTAATTTTTATGTTGCAAATGAATTTGTCGGCCCTCAGTAATTCTTTTTTAATGGCATGTATCAGCATGGTTTTGAAATGGGCTTTGTTTTTATGAAATTTAAAAGTGGCAGTGTTGCCAGCCCACGAAGCATTGCTTAAAATTTTAATTTCATATACAATTTGTATTTAAATTTAATTTAACTTTTTATTTGATCTATTGATTTCATTTTTTGAATTTTAAATTACAATTTCATAACTTAATTTATATTTAATTTCATAACATATGATAATAAGATTATGGAATTAAATTTCTATTTCTATTTAGACATATTGTCTTGATCTAAACAATTTTCAATTTTTATTTTCTAAATAGGATGCAAACACTCCTATTTTTGGACATGTTGTGGAATTATTTTTTCTCCAATTAATTGTTTATTATCTTAAGCGTCTATCTTAGAAAAAGTTAAAAGATTTTCTTTGTCATACACAAGTGGTCCACATTGTGTGAGTGGAATTATGAACACACAAATTGGTCATACTAGAGGCCTTAATTTATTTGAGTAAATCAAGTTTGATTAATGTGATGCTTTCAGTCCTTTAACATGGAACATGTCAACCATTTCTTCAGCTACTTCTCTAATATGTTGATTTGATGTTATAAAAACTTAAGGCAATATGCTTCTTTCTCAAATACCATCTTCTTACGATTGGATCACTATATGCTTATATAAAGGTGGCAAAAGTGATCATTCATTTATTATTTATAATTCCATGATTTTATTGGTGATTTTCCAAGCTATGCAAGTATATGCCGGTTGTATGTGATTTCGAATTTTATATGATGGTTGACTTGTTCACCATTTGTTTTAGTGTGCACCTTGGCTTAAAATATCCACAAATGAGACACCTTGAAATTTTAATAAATGAAGGATTGAGTTTTTCAAACATGAAGTTTGAGTATAAATATATGGTTCAATTTCATCTAGAATCCTTGTTCATATTGATCTAGCGTTTGGCTTAAGAATAAGGAAGCATGTAATAGTAATATCAAAAGTTCTCATAAAATCTCTATTATTACTAATTTTCCTTTCTAGAAACCATCATCAGGAGAATTTACAAAATAATTTGAATTGTATGTCCGAAGATTTCTATGATAATGTTTAATTGAGCTGCTTGGAACTTTCATTTTAATGAAAGTTAAATAGTTGAAGGTAATTTGCTTTATTTGAATTTCAAACTTCTTTTCATACTTTCATTTTGGTCAGCCATGTTTAATTTACTTTGTTTTATTGTTATTACTTTTCTTGAATCGTCACATATTTGGAGTATGGTGTATTTCAAGTTTTGCTTTTGTAGCAACTATTGTGGCAATAAAATGAAAAGATGCCAATGTATTTGAATATCCGTGCTATAAAATTTGGTTGCTACAATAGATTTAAATCCATGCTTAAGATTTATTTCTCGTATGAATGCAACAATGTATTAGAAACATGAGGGGTTGATGCTGCATAAATTCTTAGAGATAATGGGTTTAGGAATAGTAGAACAAAGGTAGAGGGCATAATATGTTATTTTAGTGGATGCTAAATTGAAAGTTAATACTCTCGGAAGATAGGCAGTACAAATATGTAATAAGTTTAAGGACATTTGATGCATTTTTAAAATTAATTGATCCAGAATTGAGGACACAACTTGAAATTATCTTGTAAAAAATGAAAATAACGTGCAATTTTACTAAGTGAATTAGAGAATCTTCGGAAGATTTATATGTTAACTTTTATTAAGTGCAACTGGGTATATTTTTTTAGTATAATGAAGTTAAAGAATAACTAATACTAAAGTCGAGTGTGGTTGAATGAAAATAATAAGATGGATGTGCTCTCAACCTATCAAGTAAAGACAGAAAAATTATTTTATTCACGGGATGGTAAAAGTATTGAACATAACGTAGTGAAACTTTGACTTGAATTATTTGAGCATGTACTACGGAACAGAGAGATGAACAATGAAGCAAATATATAACATCGAAAGGAGTAAAAATGAAAAGGAGTAGACTTAAAGTAGCATTGCTTCAAGTGGTACAAAAATAAAACAAATTATAACAAGCACACTTGTAGCATTCAATAAGAATTTTTTGAGCATGTACTCTATCTAGTTGCTCTCATCTGCAAATTAAATACTTTCTCCAAAGAATAATCTACAATTTTTTTTTAGATTCATATTCCTTTATTCTAAATGGTCATTTAATGACGGTAACATCATCAGTTTGAGCTAAAGGAGATGAGGAAGGATGTGAAATATGAATACTTGGTAGTGGTATCTCGTTAGGAAGAGTTTTTCTAATCCTTTGCTCAGCTTCATTAACTTTTTTATACAATTCAATCAACTGTGAAAAACCTTTTTTGGGGCAAATTTTAATCTCATGACCAACAATTCTTAACAAATGAGCTTGCTTTAACTCTAGAGTGTGATCCTTTATAGATAACATTGCAGTAATTACATTTGAATACAATATTATCACCACCTTTAGAAGATTTTTTTTTTTTAAAATTTTTGTTATATGACTTCACAAAGGATTATTGTCCTCAATGTCGGGCTCTATTGAACCATCACCACGCCCAATTCCGTCACCACTAGATCTCATTATATAAAAAATGAATTGAAGGATTAGCATAAATTGTAGGCTCAAATGTTAGTGCTCCAAATACAATGCAAAATCTAAATAGTCAATAGCTTTAGAGAAGGGCACAATTAAATTTTTAACAACAATAACATAAGCATATTTGGATTATTTAGATGAAGAATTGAACATTAAGTTAGCATTGTATTGTTAAGAGGAAGTACAACCTAGACTAGAAAATCTTCTGATGTAAACAACTAGGAGTTACTTGAGAAATTAAATGAATAATTGATCAAAACTTGCTAATATAAAATTATTGTTTGCAATAAAGGAAGCTTTCAGAATTCAAAACATTCAACTTGATTAGGCAAAGAAGCGCTCTTGAGATTAACCAAACAATTCAATCAAAATCCAATGATGAAATTAAATGCTACATGCACATAACAAAATCCACCACTTAATAATGAGGGGTTCACCTTGAGTACCTTCTCACTCAATCACTCTTGAGCTTTAGCGGAGGATGACGAACCATACAAGGAAGGAGATTATCACTAGGAAGATGGAGCTGAAGACCTTCATTGATGGAGAGGTAGCCGACAGTGGAGGAGGTGGTGGGTGATCGACGATTATCCAATGGACCAGACGAATGTGCTCTTCAATAGACCGTGTAAGCTGGTATAGGATGCAGTCGATGCCAAAGTACACGTCAAAGAACTGAGATCCAATAATATCCGTCCTTCCTTGCTCGTCAAAAATAAATCCGCGGTCGATCTCAGTATCGGCCATACATGCTTGCCTTGAAGGGTGGGTGTAGAGAAGTAGGGAAGAGGGGAGGAGACGATAAGGATTAAGGAGGAGGAAGAGGGCTGGTAGTTTGGGTGATGGGGAGGCTGGCGGCTTGTGGGAGAAAGGGAGGGATTAGGATGAGGTTAGGGAATTTTGTTTAAGTGGAAATTAATTTAAGGTTTAAGTGAAATTGGAGGAAAATTGGATTTGAAATTAAGTTCAAATTCAAGTAGGGTTTAGGGCTTGAATAGGAAAATAATTTAGAAGCCCATTAAAGGGGGGGGCTGGCGACATCAAGAGAGAGGAGGGAGGGATTGGGGAGGAGTTGAATACTTTCCAAACAAGCTATGACAAATTAGGAGGGAGAATAATTAAATCCTCTCTAAATTAAATCTTGATTGGATTCAAATTTGAAAACTTTCCTTATTTAGAATTTGTAAATATGGAAATTTTTTTGAAATTCAAATTTGAATTTCAAAATATTCTAACTCCTTCCTTTATTGCTTAAGCTAATTTAGGGAGTCATTATGATGATTGGAATCTCCATAATGACTTGGGACACTGATGGGGCCGGCAGTCAAGGAGGCAGAGGGTGGGCTTGGTGTCGGGTTGGGTGGCTTGGGTGGCCAAGGGCTAGGCCAGCGGATGGGGGTTTTGGGAGGGGAATTGGATTGTATCTAAGGGAGGTATGTTGGTTGAGGGATGATGGTAGAAGAATGAAAAGAAGCCGATGGGTGATAACGAAGATAGAATAGAGAACATAGAAGAAGACCACGAGCCACAGACTCTTCCGGTGATTGGTGGGTATTGCGCTTGCCCACACGTTGGGCTCTCTCTCTTCCCTCTAGTGTACTCACAAGAAGAAGAAGACAAAATTAAATTTTATTGAATCATTCATCATCCTCTTACAATATATGAGGCATCTATATATAGGTCTAAAATAAAAATAAAGAAAAAACTCAAATGCCCCTTAGGCTACAACTCAAATAAACTCAAGTAAAAGGGTACAATCAAAACTAGCAAATAAATATAACATAATACATGAATGCATCTAAAATAAAGATTGTGAATCGTAGCTGTCGATCTACGATTCCTACGCCGATAAACTTGTCGATAACGTCTGTCGATGCCCTCATCATTCTCCCCAGGTGGGAGAAAACTCGACCCTGTTGAGTGAGTGTCCCTAGAGCTCTCATACAACTCTAGGAGATCTGGATTTAGACTCTGTAGCTCCTCTTGATCAACCCATGTGTCCTCTGTCGCCGGGGTCCCTTTCCAGTGAACTAAGTATCTTCGACGTCCCCCTTCTTTCGTGGAAATGATCTCATCATCCAATGTGGCTTCTATCTTCTCCGCATTGGGTAAGTGAGGACAATTGGGGAGTGGAGGTAGGCTAGGGATCTCACCAGGTAGGGTCACACAAGGCTCATTAGCAAGTGGATTATTGGGGTTAAATTCTGGTCCCTCGAATGTTACTAGATCTTCTATATTAAATGTAAGATTAATCTTAAAACCTTTGGGGAGGTCCAACACATAAGCATTACTGTTTATCTTTGAAATTATTTTAAAAGGTCTGGCGCTTCTCGCATGCAACTTCTTTGCGGATCCTGGAGGAAAACGCTTCGGACGGATTCGCACCATCACAAAGTCTCAAACTTCGAACTCTTTAAATCTTCTTTTAAGATTAGCAATAAGTTTATAATTGGCATTGTTTTGTTCAATTTTTAGCCGTGTGCTATGTGCTATAGCTTCACGGGGAACTTTGTGCTGTGGTGCACCATTCGCCATTGACAAGTATGATAAACCCTGTTCCTTCTCTATCTTGCTTTAATGAAATTTCATAGAAGAAGTGAACAAAATAGAAGTAAGTTTGTTACCTTCGTTGCAAGCTCTTGTCATGATTTTCGATCTGAAAAGTATGTCATATTCAAAGGAGGTGAAGAAGCTGTCTTGAGTGACACTTTTAAAACTCTACTTCACGTGAAGCAGGTGAAGCATGCGAAGTCATAATAGCAACAAACTAAATAAAGAGAAACCCTGGGTGTGTGTTGGGAACAAGCTTAACACTAGGTGTTGCTCGCATGTTGGAGATGGTCTTGATGCTTAGATGCTGCTTACATGCTGAAGACGAGCTTAATGTTGAAATACTACACTGTTGCTCGCATGTTGGAGATGTGCTTAATGCTGAGGATTGACAAAGAACTCTTGCACAACCCTCTATCTTGAGGCCTATTCGTTCCAAATCGAGTTCACATGTGTGGATGGTAGGTTAATTATTATATATATATATATTCCTAAATTAAATTTATAGTCTGAGGCAGCGCCTTAAAATACTTCTATGCGCACACCTCATATGAAAAAGGTGTAAGCCTCACCAGAATTGATGAGGCTTATGCCTCAAGATGCCCATTGTGCCGCTCAAATCGATGCGTGCCTCAATTGGCTTTTTAAACCATGCCTACAACAATCCAAATCATTGAAGGAAAATTCCAAAATTGCATATTCCAGCTATCTCGAACTCAATTTTATTTAGAAACTATGCTACAATTGACATTGCCTCCATCAATATACAGAGACTACACTTTTTCAACTTTATTAATAACTATTTCTCTAGTTAATCTTCCTTTTCTTGCTTCATTAATCTTAGCTAGCATTATATGCAAATGCATAAAGCGTGACCAATTAAAAGAATTAACATGGTTTATGTCACCATTGCCGAGAATAAAGGTTTGATTACATGTTAATTATTATATGTTATTAAGTTAGTCTTGATTATATGTATGTTGCTAAGTTGATTACCTACTAAGGTTTAAGCAAATGCACCTTTTTGAACAAAACGCATACAATGAAAGTAATGCATTATACAAAAAGATGTGAGATTACTATCATATGTGATACAAAGAAATATAGAAAATCAACTTACGCATAATAAAACAAAAGGAGCAATCAGAGTGATTAAAGAATATATATTACTCATTGAAAGTACTTGCTAGAGCTATCAAGTAATTGAGGTTTGCAAATATCTTGACAACTTTAAAACTTGTAGATAAATTTATTATAAATAGATAACACATAGTACGTGTGATTTAAAAAGGTATTCGAGGCACCCATCTCGAGGCTCATCTGACCATAAGGCTCCTCTTAAGCTCTTTGAGGCTAATGATTTTTTAGTTAGAGCGAGGCTTAATGCCTTTTTCATTCAAGGCATATGTGTTGAGGTTATATGCCTTGATGCCCATGAGGTAAAATGCCTCAAATTAATATTTACTTTAAAAATGCACTTTCAAGTTATATACAAGAGGGTTTTTTAGTATAGATTTATTTGGAAATAGAGAGTTTTAAGTTTTTAGGTTATTTTTTATTTTTAAATGATTTTTCTTTTCCTTTATTTTTATCAGATTGCTTTCATTTTCGTTTAAGTTTATTTTTTTTATATTTTAAATTTTTTTTTTCATTTTCTTTTTAATAGATTTTATTTTCTTTTTTTTTTAATTTAACTTTTAGTTTATTTTTAATGTTTCTTTTATTTTATTTGTTACTATTTTTATTATTTTTTATTTTTTTTTCTTTTCCTTTTGTTTTATTGGTTTGTTTTTATTTTATTTTAAGCTTTTGATTTTTAATTTTCCTTTAACTATGCTGTGATAATTTTTGACATATTTATGAATTTTCTTTAGTTTTATATTTTTAATTTTTTAGTTTGAGATTAACACCTACTACCACAATGAGATTTGTATGTTGTATCGATTAGAAAAACACCTAGGTTCGGTTCTTTTCAAACTTTGATACTGCCACAATAAAATAATCAAAATAATTATAATTGCCCAAATATCACTATAACCTTGTACAATTATAGAAATATTTTGCCCCTCATTTTTTAAAAAAAGCATACTATTTTTAATTCCAAATCATATAAGTATAGTATATTGTAATGCAAGATGTCATAGGATCTAGACTTCACTAATGTAGACATAGGATGAGACGAAAAGAAACAAACAAAAGACCACACAATTTGCTTCTTCCTAGCTTTGAGTGTAGGCAAAGATTAGTTTCTATTAGTACAAAATACAACAACTCAATGTTCATTCCAAATGATTATTTAGAACCCAATGTTCATTCCAAATAATTATTTAGAAGTTGTGAATATCTAAAATTCTACAAAAATGTGAGAACCAACATAAGATTTCCATAACAATTAAGATTCATACTATAAAATGGAACTCTTTTATTTAACAAATGTGACAACACTTAATCACTCACACAAAACAATCACCAAACAATTTATAAGAAAGAATAAGGAAAAACATCCCAATAGGAATATATAGGCTTCATCCCGGAACAAGGAGAATTGTCACCTAGAAGTTGTCTTGTAGAATTGTGAAGCACTCAAATAATTAACATCTAACAATTGTATTGAGCGAAATTTGAAATTTTATCTCTTTGAATTGTAACATAGATATTAGTTCGCTTCAATTTGTTACATAATTGAGAGAAAGGTAGATGACCCAATGTTTTTGTAAAAGTATAATCAACTTATTCTGAATTACCGGCATTTGCCTGCTACTTTTAAACTGTAAAAAAGTTACAATCTTCTTAAAAAAACATCTTGCATGATTTAATAATCATCATTAATATGCTTGGTTTTTTCAAGGAACATAGGGTTGTGATCATTTAGATGGTAGCTTATTGTTATAGTGCAAAATCTAACTTGTATTAGGAAAATCAAATGCCACGTAAAAGGAGTCTTTTCTCGCATAATTTCACATGTTTAATTGATCATAACTCTGTAATCAACCTTATTATTAGATATGGCTTTGTATCATGTGCCATATTTTTTTTCATGCCCCATTTTCACCCTCTTCTAGGCAAGTATGAGCATAATAGAAGTGGACAATATGGACAAACATAATTCTGATCACATTGATCCTGATTTAACTTGTTAAGATCGAATGAATGAAAATACTTTGGCTTGATCGTCTAAATATATAATTGACATTTAATAATTGTAATGAAGATTGAAATGGAAGTGCACATAATCAAATCATCGAGTTAATTACAGAGCTTCTAATAAAACTTTCAAAATAAATTTTAATATGCCCAATATTTTTAATTTATATTATTATCATCTATATAATTTTTGAATTTATACATCTAAAAACATTGATTTATGGAGCAAAATATATCACATGTTCCTTATTCCTCGTGCCCTTTTTTTTCTAGAAATATAGCATCCAATGAGCTATAAGTTCAGCGAGATAAATGATTTAAACATAAAGTCAAATTATAAGGAAAGGACAAAATGCTTTGCTGATTGTATGAGCTATAAGAAAAATTCACATTAAAATATGCATAATGAGCTCAATGCAGTAGATGTTAATTCAGTACAGGAGTTATGAATTACTATATGAAAAATCAAACTAGAAATAACTAGTATAGCTATTCATTGAACCTGAACATGACATGAATTCCTTATTTTCATCATTTTATTTGATTTTAATAGTCATTACTTTAGAAATGTCATATCATGCTTATAGGCTTCAACTCTTGTGTGTTAGTTTCCCCTTAATGGTTGAGTTAACCAACTCTCTAGTATCATGGGTTAGGAAATTTTTTAATTATCCTGATAAAGGTTGGGCTAACAAACTTCCCATTATCAAAAGTTAGGATTTTTTTTTTCATTCATCTTTTCTTGATAAAGGTTGGGCCAACCAATTTTTTAGTATAATGAATCATCACTTCCTACCAAGGTCATCAAAGTTAGCCCACTTAACTCATATGATATGAATTTTCATTGAATCATTAAATTTAATTCTCGTTATTTTAATCTTTGAATATCTCACCGGATAAATCATGTCCTCCTCACAGCTTATGTTCTTATTTCTCTCCCTTGGAAGCCTCAATCTTTTTTAAATAATCTCAAAATGTTTTTCTCTCATTCAATTGTTTTATTTCCTACAATATGAATTGAAATTGATGTGTTGGAAAAATCCATAAATTCTTTTCCTCCTTGCATGACACCACCCATTGCAAATGTCGTGGCCTCCTTATAATTGCACAACTCCGCCTCCTCCATGTAGGACACCGCTGCCTGCAAAAGGTGCCTCGTCCTCCTCACATGCCACCTCATCTAATCTTTAAATAAATAAATGTATTGACAGAAAATTTTGCTATTGAATTTATTTTGGGTAATTCAGATTTTTATCTATTAGATTTTTACAATATTTGTGTATTTCTCCATTTTCTTCTTTTTAAAAGATCCGAGAAAGTTGTTTCCCTACTATCCACATTCCGTTCTATATTATTTTTCAGAGATGTTTTGTTTTCTTATATAATTGCATTTTTCTTGAAATAAGTTCAAGCTTTGTTCCAAAGAATGCGAAACATTTAAAATTTAGTTTAATTCTTACTTTTAGAGCTAACTAATAGTCTGATAGGAAAAAAAAATATTTAACTTTATAATTCTGATAAACTGACTTTTTAGTTTAATTCTAACTGAGTTGTAAATTCGAATGAATTTTAATAGATGTTGTATAATCTGATAGGAAATAGTTTTTTATATCAATTGAATTTAAAAATAAGACAATATCAGTTGTGTTAAATCACAAACCATTTCATCTTTTCAAACAAAATGATTCTGGTTTTAGTATTTGTTTGGGTTGATTACTATTTGTGGTAATGTAGTTTATCTTAAGCGTGAGAGATAAAAAATCAAATTTAATAAGGTATGCAATATAAAATTGATAGATTTTTAGCTATGTTGATGCGGATATCCGAAGGAAGATATTTATAGGAAGAGTCGAAGATCGACAGTCGGGATCACTCCATTTTATTTTAGTTTATTAATTGTATTTTGATTTAATTTTGCAATTTTTCCTTTTTATCCCTTTATTTAAGAGTCTTGTCTTATGTAAGCCCAAGGGGCAAATATGTCTTTTAGTTTCTTTTGAGACCTATATATAGAGGCCCCTTCTCTTGTATTAGGGATGATGGATTATTAATAAAATTTTGTTTGCACTTGTGTTCTTTGGAGAGAACTTGGGTGAGATTTATATGGAAGGGAATCAGAGTTTCCCCCAGCCGTATGATGGGTCCGGGCTCGTGGCTTGAAGTCTCTTGAAGAAGGGCAACATATTACCCGTCAGCTGCAGGATGTGTCCTGGCTCATGGTTGTATCTTTCTTTCCCTAAATCTTTTTCTCCTCCTCCCTGAAAATCCAGCCAAAATCCCCCACTTGCCACCTGCCGATTCTCCCACAAACCCCTCCAAAGCTACAAGCCTCCCCCAATTTATCCATATCAACCGCCGCCATAAACCACTCCGCCACCACCTCCTAGTCGGCCACCCCATCTCCTCCCATCCTCCTAGCCGCCGGCCACCCCATCCATTTTTTCCTCTTAATGATGATTTCAATCATCATTAATACCAAACAAAATTAGCCTACCTAATTTGGGGTAAGAATTAAATATATTTGAAATTCAAATTTGAATTTCAAATACTTTCCTAAAATTAACTAAGCTAAATTAGAAAAGTTCCTAAATTTAAGTCTAATTTGATTTTAAATTATATTTAATTGAATTACCCTTTTCCTAATTTAGAATCATGATTTAGGAAGTTTTAAATTCCCTCCCAATTCCCCTCTCCCCATTAATTACACCTATTATAACCTTCCTTAACCGTCGGCCTCCCTCACTTCTCATTAGATCTCAAATTAAATCCCCATTAGTTATTTCCTTATTTAGCCTCTTGTTATTTGGAAAGAAATTTGAATTCAAATTCAAAATAATTTGAATTCCAAAAGCTTTCTAATTAAACCAACTCTCATTTAGGAAATCCCTCAAATCTCTCAAATCTGAAATTAATTTCAGATTTAATTACCCCATCACATTTAATGCTATGGTCCACATACATTGTATGTGGACATTTCTCCTCTCTCCCCATATGGTCGGCCCCATCTCTCCCTAATTTTAATTATTTCTTTCCTTATTAAGGAATCCAATTAGGGGAATAATTAATCACCTATTTATCCTTCCCTCCATCTTATTTGAATTTCAAATTCAAATCCCTTAATTAAGGGAAATCTGAAATTGAATTTCAGATATTTAATTTTTTTTATTACCCCCTTCGTTCTACATCATATTTTTGGCTAAATAAATAGATTTTCTGTGTTTTAATTTTGATTAATGGATTGATATTTGAAGAAAAAAATGTGTAGATATTGATATTGATACTCTTTCGATTGACTTTCGGCTTTGACCTTCAATTTGGAGTTATGATGTTATTGAGAAAGATAAAATTAGAAGAACATATTTGGTGAAAGGGTCCCATCAGCCAAAAAATCATAATTTTCCTTAAACAATCATTAGAAATGTTGCTCAGAGATTTAATTAAAATTTTTTCGAAGAATATCCCAAATGGTTGGATATTATGTATAAAAAGATGCTGCATTTTGTCTATATTATTATCCATTCAACCCTAAACCAAAACCAATAGAAATTTAGATTTTTTTAAATATTAATTTATTTTTATGCTATGTTTGCTCATCCTTAAATGAGCGGCTGGTTTAGGCCCTGTTGGGAGGGAGGGATGGGGTATGCTAGTGTATATATATAATGCCTAGGATTTTTGTGAAGGGTGTCGATGCTAGAGTAGCCATTGAAGAAAAAATTATTTTGGTGTTATGCTTTTTGAGGTGGAAAAATTACTCCTAACAAATATAACCAATTGCTTAGTTTCAGTACATACTCTTTTCCATTAGACTTTTTGATTTACTTGAGAATATACAAAACAACTTTTCAATGTTATTTTAGAGTTTTCTTATGCTAGTTCACAATTCCTATAATGAGTGAAATATCATGCATAGTGATAGTCAAATCGTTTAACCTTTGATATTGAGGTTGATTATAAAAGAGGTTATCATTGTTAGGAGTTTGAGTATCAGTAGCAGTATTAATGATTTGCAACCTAGGAGGCCAAGCTCTTAAAGAAGATCAATAATATATTCCTTTGAGATAGATGCCCGTTTTGTTGTAAGTAAATTCAATTTCAATATAATTCTTCAGGCTCTTATTTTGTGACAGAGCAAAAACTCATATGTATTATTTTGCTAGAGGACCTCTATTTATAATAGAGAGAGGATTTAAGGTACAGCCAAATAAATATACACCACTTATTAATTGTGGAGTACTTCCCTAAATTATATTTTTTATGCTAACAATATGGGCATGACATGATTGATGATTTATTATGATCAATTAGTTATTCTATTTGCTTCTCTGTTGGTCTGCTATGGTCACATTTTGCTTGCTTGTTATATGTCAAAAAAATGATTGCAGGTTGAGACAATCCTATGCTCAGAATGTTTTAATGATGCAAAATTTATCACTGGTCACTCAAGCTTAGATTTTGTGAGAATGAACTCCAAGAAAGATTTGACTGATGTAGATGGGGATATTTGGACAGATCAGGAAACTTTGTTGCTGCTTGAGGCCGTAGAGAAATTTAATGACAATTGGAATGAAATTGCTGAGCATGTCATTACTAAGTCAAAAGCACAATGCATTCTTCATTTTCTTCGTCTTCCAATGGAGGCTGACTTGCTTGAAAATATTGAAGTACCACAAGTGGAAATTTCACCTGTTTCCTTGGAGGTACAAAATGGTGGATTCTCCTGTTCAAATCCCAGTAATAACACCGAAACTTCAGGTGCTTATATTTCCTCAGCTGTTCCTTGAAAAATTATCTTTTTGGACCGGCAATTTTTTTTCTTTTGTATCCCTAACGTTTTTTTGGTTTGTTTTCAAGAGCTTAATTCAGAAGATCAATTTCCCTTTGCTAGCTCGCAGAACCCTGTCATGTCCCTGGTGAGTAATTATGCTGATCTTTCTTATTCTGCTCATTCTTTTAAGCTGTATTTTGCCAAAGCAAAACATGCTCCATGTAGATGATGTGGTTGTTATTATCATGATAATAGTTGATGCATGAGTTAATAATAGAGTTTCTAGTGCAACTGAGATGATGTAATAAATGTAGATTACTCTAAAGATAATTACAATTAGCAGATGCCGGATTAAAGACTGCAAAATATACAAAATATACTTAATTTAATTGCAAACCATGAAATGCAAAACTTCGAATTAAATAATAATATAATGAACGAATAATTCCAAAAAAATCAAGTAGAAATTTGAACCATACAAAATTTGTTAGCAATTGAATTTTAATTTTAATGTCGCAATTGAATTTTAATGTCACAATTGAAATTTTAGTTGTATCAAATTTGATTAAAATCAAGAACCGGGGGAAGCCAATAAAACAATATTTAGAAGAAAATAGATAAATAAAAAATTCATCAAAGTGAAAAGATCAGCAATTGGAACAGCCTTTTGTCAAGAGATTTACTATGGCTTCTTCACATTTTAAGTTCTATCAATGGTTGTTTCTCGTCAATCTTCAAAGATGTGAATAATGACATAGTAGAATTTTGCATATAGGCGATTCAATGCATGCAGGACTGTTGCAGTGTTTGGCTGAGGGAATTCGGCACTGCTTAGAAGAGAAATTACGACACAGTGGGATTATCAGTATAATTGAATGGAATTTTATTTGAAAACTGTTATCAATATTGGAAGTTAATTAATCAGATTCTTGTAATGAATTAGTTTGATGTGAGTGTACAAACTAGTTGAAGGATCAATGAATTAGTGTGGTGTCTTGGTGCAGTGGAAAGAAAGAGTAGAAGAAAAGAATAACGGAAAGGAAGAAGAAAATTTAAGTGAGAAGAAGTCAGGGTAAGCTATTTTGGTAATATGCATAGTTGTTGTATGGATTTCCAATTAGTAGTACAAGTTCTTAAAGATGTTGTACCTTATGGTGTCCTAGATCTATTTAGTCATGTACAGAGAGAGTTTCGAAGTGACTTACAATCATAGAAGAGAACGAAGTAAAGAATTAGAGGAGAATCTCGGCAAGTAGGTAAGTAATGCAAGGTTTGAATTAAAAGAGTATATTGTATCATCGTGGACATATATTGATTTTAATGACAATTTAGAAAGATAGTTGTCAAGCATATGATTTTATTTCATACATATGACAGTCAAGTATTAATATATTTCATACATATGACAGTCAAGTATTAATGTATATCACTTGTGAATTTGAATGAATTAAATTAGATTATAATAAAGATAGAATTATGAAAGAATGTGAAAAATAAGAACTCTGAATATGAGAATTATAATGAATATTAATTTAAAGTAATGTTTGACTATACATGATGTATAACTTACAAGTGTATATGGGATAAAAAGGTTCTCATGCATGAGACTACATTGTAAGGGGAGCAAAAGAGGTCGTAGAGAATATGATACATGCATAGCAGGTGGGGCAAAAGAGACCCCCGAAGAGACAAAATAGACTTCTATGTAATTCAATGACGATAATGTCAGGTTTACTTGGGCTTCATTGAATAGTTTTTTATGAAAGATAGCCAAATTTTTTAATGACTAAATTGATATTCAGTATATATTTTAGAGTAAGTAAAGGTTAATGCAAAATGAGATTTTATAATGTTTTCTCAACTTGTTTAATTTTTATTTATGTTTTCACTGTTGTGAAATTTTATAATCATGCAAATTAACTGTTATTGATAATTGCAAAACTTATTGAGCCTCATAGCTCACCGACTATTTTATACTGGCTGTTGTTACAAGAAAAGAAAAGAAATGGTCGATGTAGACTAAGTTGCAAGTATTTCAACTTTATATGTTAAAGTTAGTTTATGTTTGTAAGTCTACATTGAGGTATGTAGACAGTTCAGTAATGTATTAGTTTGGATTTCTTTAGTGGCTTTGTACTCTGAAGTATTTGTTTTGATGTATTTGGATCTTTATTAGATGCTTCCGTTTATATATTAAAATTAAGATTGTGGATATTTTATGAAGATATTGATAAAATGTTATGTTTATGATTGTAACCCTCCACAATACTGTTAAGTGGTACTGTGGGGTGTTACACTAAGCACCAATGGAGAATATGGAATTTTGATGGAAATAGAATGGGCCCTCGATATGCAGTGAAAGATCAAACCTGAGTGATAGCAGGTTGAAGAAAGGGATTAGAGGCTGAATCTAAGAATTTACTTGAGCACACTTTAAATGTGAGTGGGGAGCAACCTTCCTCCCCAGTATTCAAACCGCATGTTGAAGGTAGAAGACAAGAAGATTCTCAAATATAATTTTTAAGATGACAATGCATGCGAAAAATCTGCCCAATGGTCTGGAAAGTTGTCAAAAAAAAATTGAGATGTTTTTCCAAAATTTTGGACCACCACACATGGTTGGGACAAATAAAGGTGGAAATTTTTCCAGGAATAATTAACTGCCAAAATCCTACCGTAATCCCACTTACAAATCCCAGAGCAATATAGACCACTAGCTACTAATTCAAAGGGTGCAAGAAACTGCTAATGAAAAGGCCATATATGTAGGCTAAACTTCCTCAACAAGTAGTTATGAACTGAACTCAGATTCTATGAAACATGGTCACTATATTGGACACAGGGAAAATACGAGAAATACATTAAATTCAGCAAATTTTTAAAACGAAATTGCTGATGACTATCCCTCATTACTAGATTAATTCAGGTCTTCAAGGAACTGAAAACCAACTGCTTTGAACCCGAATCAAATTCTGTGATGCATGGACACAAAATGGAGCATGGGACTACCTTACCATAGAATAAGGGGGCACGCCAAGACTTGAATGATAGGATACAATACATAAGATTATATGCATGTATTAATATATGAAGAACACTATATAATCATTCACTTAGGTTTTTGGACATAGTCAAACAATAAAAAAAAAAATCTCATCACATGATCGTGGAAAACTAGAACATCATACAAGTGTGAGCATCCCAGCTAGCACGAACAAACACAAAACAAATAGAAATGGTAAACTTTCTATAACGTCGCTAATTTAACATAAGCAATATCTCACTTGTCAACATTTGAAACAATTTTCTTTAGTTTAAAATTTTTAAAAAGAAAAGCAAGTCATGTTGAACTCATGAGCCAATATGACTCGTGTGACTTACCAATTAGTTGATGATAAAAAATCTTATGTGATGTCAAATAATTTACTAAAATATTTTTAGGGATCAGATTTTTTAAGTTTATTTTTTTAAAAATTTTTGATACTCCAACAACATAAAATAAAATCATGTTTGGTGTGCTTATAGAAACTAAAAGTAAAAATCCCAACCTAATCAAACTTGGTTGCACTCAAATTATAAAAGAACATACTAGGGTCTCACATAACTTACATGTATAAAATCCAACAAAATGTACATCAGAAACATTGGGTGTCCAACTATGCTAGAGTCGGATAAGCTACCAGTATCTCTGCCTTTAGCAACAAAATACTTGTCTCCTTCGTCAAACCATCCCTAACAAACATTCCTTCCCTAAGATCCTTCTTATTCAAACACACCCCAACATAGATCAATACAACCCTCTCCACTTTCGCCCAAAACATCACTGCAATTCAACAATAGACAAACCCTCCATAGCTCATCTCAACCAACACCATGGTCTGCTTCGCCACCATCACCAACATCGTCACCATGATGCATTCTGCCTGTAAGGTATCGCTGTGATTCAGTCATATGGTGCAGCATCTTCCCAAAGAAGTGCTCAGGATGTAAAGAATGAAGCCAACATGGAGAAGGGTGAAAGTAGGTGACCCATGGCTATGTAGCATTGGTAACAAAGCTATGGAGGAGGTAGGGGAGGGTTTGGGAGTCAGGATTATGATTAACCTCCATGGTGGCAAGAACGGCAAGGACATGACGGGCAATGAGTGAAGCAAGGACAGCATAGACATGAATCCAATCGAGGGTCAAATAAGTCTAAGAAGGAAAAGAAAAAAAAACTATTTTTAGATATAAAAATATCTCAATTTTATTTTTTATATTTTTTAAAGTAAAAATGAGTAAACAAATATATTTTCTTACAATTATGATTTAGAAAAAACAAAAAAGTGATGTCAAACAAGCTCTAACTATTTTCATTTGGATAAATTATTTTCTAGAAATCAAGAATATGAGGATTTATTCACTATGTGAATTTGGATTATTTGCTACTTGGAAGATGGACTCAAAGTGTATAATTCATGAAGACTATATAACAAATTGAAGATCTATGGTAAATATGGTCTAGTACGTGTAGGTGTTTTTAATTATAAATTAATTGAGTAGGTCTTATCAAAGGTTGCAAAGATGATGAACACAAATTACTTTGGCTAAAATTACTCTAAATTATATTTATACATTATTCTAAATTTATCTATTTTTTTATTGAAAATGACACTATATCGGTTCTTGATAAATCAGAGTATGCAACAAGAAACCTCACATTTATAGTTCATAATGAGTTCTATAAGGTATTCAACGACTGTGCATCTTCTCTAGTTAAAATTCTTCTCCCAACTACCCTCCATCCAACAACAATTGTCATTACTAAAAACTTTTCTGTTAGCAGTTGTGCCTCCACATTCTACAGAGATGAAAAACTCAACCAAACCCCTCTCTCTACATACCCAACATCAACTATGAGAATGCAAAGATCTCCACTAGCAACAACCATCAACAAGTACATGAATCCTAGCCAACAATAAGGATATCTAACAAAAGCTTCTTCTCCAATACAAAGTTCTTAGGAAGAACCATGGAGTTGGGAGTTGGTTTTTCCCATTTTGTTTCCCTATTTTCTTTGGATTTCCAGTTACTAAGTTCCATAGTCCTTTAAAAAAACCATATATGAAAGAAGCAGCTTTAAGTGGAGATCCTTGATGTTGGTTGGGATTCACATCGATTTTGTTAGTTGTTGAAAATGGATATTTTTGCCGAAGATCTCAACAGTGCCGCGGGCACTATAGCGAACCAAGCTACAGTGTTTTCTACAATGTGCCGACACTCTATATGCTTCATTGTGCTTGCTTGCGGAACTTATCAGATTTCTGTGACTTTGGAAGAGAAAAGGGAATAGATGGCCCACAAAAATAACTACTCTTATAACTTCTCTATTGCCAATAGATGCATCTAATCATAATTAGGAGAAATAAATTTAAATATACTAATTACTTAATACAAATGCTAGAATTTTAATTAGCAGTAATAATAACTTTATTAATTAAAATTTTAGGTTATTGCCAATAAAGATTTATTATGATAGCCCTATAGACCCTATAATCGCATCATCTATAACTTTAAGCAAACACATGGTATTTAGAAACTGCCCAATGCAGCTACGTCATATTCCCAACGAGGATGATATGCATAGGTTTTGTTTGCACTAGTGAGCTCATGCCATTCTCTCAGGATGTGGAATGCTGGTGAAAGTGATTATTATTTTGTGTTCTGCTAGTTGGGTAACTTTTCAGATTTCATTGATCCTCTTGCGTAAATATTTTGTGGCTTTTTTTTAGGTTGCATTTTTGGCCTCTGCAGTTGGACCTAGAGTTGCTGCTACCTGCGCTAGTGCAGCATTATCGGTCCTTACTAAAGAAGATCCCAGGTAGTCGCTAACTTTCTCTTGTAATCAATCTTTTAAGGGTTGTAGCATCAATAATTCCTGCACGATGCATTTAAATTATGTGGACTTTTGTCGTTTCCATAAAGCTTTTATGAAAAAGTTCTCGTTTGATCTGCTGATGTCTACAAGTGAAATTTGATGCATTTGGACCATTGATGGAACACTAACGTATCATTAATTTGAAGGCTGAGTTCACAAAGCGTGCGTGTTGAAGTTGGTTCCTTGGGAGTGTCTCCTATAAATGCAGGTCACCTTATGGGCAATTTGCTACCTTTTCTTTATTTTCGTCATTTAAGCAACCCTTTCCTAACTTCTCCTGCTGTTAATCTTTTAGATGAAAATATCAAAGATAAAGCCACAAATATTAAAAGTGATGCAACTTCTCTCTCTTCGGAGCATATAAAGAAAGCCGCAAAGTGTGGCCTTTCTGCTGCTGCAATCAAGGCAAAACTTTTTGCAGACCAAGAGGAACGTGAGGTTCAAAGGCTGGCTGCAAATATTATCAATCACCAGGTTCACCTTCTAAAATTTGTGTTTGACTAGTATCTTACTGCAGTGCTGAGTATTGTTTAGATAAAATGCTTGTAGATAATATATTTTGAAAATCTTTGGATGTGTTATCATTCTTTCATTTGGATTTCTCCATTTACAATGTATAAAAGGTCTTTGCAAAAGTAATATCCATGTTCTTATCGAGTGATGATAATGATTATGTTTTTGTAACTCCCATGCATGCTTTATAATTATGGTGATTTAGGAATTCAGTAGCGTTTTAATTGCTGTTGTAGGATGTCTTAGGGTCTTCATTAATATTAATCTAGGATGAGAAGCAAAACACGAATGTCCACAATTGACAGTTTTTCAACTTTTAACTTAAGCAAGAGTTTCTCTTTTGATGCAAAATTAGAAAAAAATACTTGACATTCAAAAGGACAATATGAAATTTATTGAAATATAAAATTCTACTAGAAATTGAAATACAAATATAAAATTTGTAGTGATTAGGATTCACACCAAAAAAAAAATCAACTGTATTAAAGTTGAATAAACCACAATTATGCACGCAAACCAATCACTAAATAGTTTAGAGAGAGAACATGACTAGAAATTACTAAGTGGAAGATCATGGTCTCACGTCATTCAGAAATAGAATTATTTCCTAGAAATTATTCTCACAACTTGCAAAATGCTCAAAGAATTTTCATTTAATAGTACATTCAAGAATTGAGAGAACACATTTTCTTCAAGTGTTGTATTTATAACCCCAAAAGACTTGAATTGACTTCACGAAATCTTATAAAATCTGGCATAAAATTTCAAGTTTTCATTCAACACATTTGAATTCTAGTAAGAATCACAAAATTTCTACCTTTGTTTTACCAATAGATGAGATCCTTGTGTGATGATTGTTGGCTTTATCAATTCGGAGTTATGTCGTTTGGAATTATTCCTCCTTGGTTGGGCAGTTATCCTTTGGAAGTTGTTGGGCAGTGTACTCTGGGAACATATGTGAAAGTTTAAATGAAGAATTTGGATGAGCGTTGGCTGCAATTTTCTTGTAGGCAGTGGAGCTTAGATTGATTGTTTTGAAGTAACAGGCATTGCTAATTCACGTGAATAGGATGTTTGATCAGGTGTGAGTCGTGTTTGCCCATTGGGATTTGGGGCTTGTTTCATTGCTGTGCTCTTTGTTATACAAAGATGATTCCTTGTGGTAACCTTTGGATTTTTGTTTGTATATGTGATTTGGTTTCTTTGTGTGGAAGGCTGTGTTGCGATTTTAAATTGGTGTCTAATGGGATAAACTTGGATTTGAAATTAAAAAAATTCTGCATTGATTATTTGATTGGGTATTTTAATTTAATTAAGTTGAATATTTTGCTAACTTATTCTCTTGACTTCTCAAATATGTTGTACAAATAGTCTCACAGGTAGAATAGTTGTTTAATGTGATGGATTTTTTCTTGCAAAGCTCACATAATGCGAAGAGTTAAGTTATTTTTAAAAATTAATTTTTTTGTACATTTTGATTTTTGTAAAATATTTCCTTTCTCATTCGTGAACTTTATGTGAAATTGTTATCAAATTAAATATTGATTTTAATTATGAGATTATTTGGACCATATGAGGAGTTAGGAGAATAAGTTGGACATCTTAAATTAGTCTATCACTAAAATGACTCCCATAAAGTCCAGGACCATTTTGACAATTTTCTTGTTAGTAATTTTTAGGCATATAATTAAACAAATGCTTTTAATAACATTTTTTCCCTAATCTCAATTTTGTGAGTATATGTTCGAATGATGATACTTTCAAGTGTGATATTAGTGTAAATATTTAATTTCAGGAAACGTTATCTCTTTGTAAAATATCAGATCTAAATATTTAGTACTTTGTGTCATTCTTTTTTTTTCATAATTTGATTTTGACTTGTTTAGTGCTTTCAATTGTGATAAAAATTCTAATTTGTGGAGATTAAATTCAATTTGCTCATTGATTTTATATGTTTTAAATTGATTTCTGAATTTCTTGGATTATTTTGGTCATTTAAATTATTGGTTAGTTATAATTTTAGTATTTTTTGTCTACATCTAAATAAAGTAACTTATTGGATTAATTGTTGAATCGTGATATGTAAGTCATTAATTTTTTATTTGCATGAATCATATTATGCATCATATTAGTTACAATAATATTGAGTTATCTTGCATTAAATTGCTGACCTAGTCAAGCTGTATCATCATTTCTACTTAATGTAGGACTATTTATTTGACTCAATAAAAAAAAGTAATAACCGGTTTAATTTAAAAATGATAGGGTAAATACTTGAATAGTAATGCACTACTACGAGATTTAAAAATTACATTCATACATTCGATTAGGGGTAGGGAGTATGATTTTGAAAAATATTAGGATGGATCATTAGTTTAGATGAGTTCTTTGAACATTATTATTTACATGATTGTTAAAAATTAAGATTGTTGAAATAAAATTAGTTGGACATGATCTATTGTTTTGGCAAAATATTTCAAGTAGAAAATCAACATTGGCTAGTATCAAACATAAGCTTAAAAAAATATTTACTATATGGTGAATATCATGGTAAATTGCATGATCAATTTTATAGTTATTTTAGAGTTGTAAACAATAGGATTCTAGTGTATTTGAATATTATAAATGTTTTAATGCTGCAGCTACATTTAGCTACCTTTAGACTATTTTGTTACTATTATGTGCTTCATTATAGATCTTATAGAAGAGTTTACAAATGAGCATTGGCTAGAATGCACTTAAAATACTATCTGAGGCTTGATATAGGATCTTCCAATATTGAGGCATATTACAAGCTTTTCATTAGGGATGTTGCACCCTTATACCAATTCTTAAGGAAATCTTGGTACCTTCCAATTTGAAGTCCCACTGAAAGTACCAATATAAGAATCATGTTTATTTGAATTTGATTTATTGAAGATGTTATTGTTCATGTATGTTTATTTGAGGATGTATTATATGCATGATAGAATCTGCAAACACAATATGAATCTATGTCTAATATTGTTGAATTTGAATCCACATCCTCAATTGGTCACGTTTATGAACTTGAATATATGGTGATTGAATCGGCATTTAAATGCAATGTACTCATGGGATCTTATTGAAACCTGAATTTCTAATCGAAATAGAACTTATGCCTAAATGTGATGATGGACTAATCATATTTCTTTTAATTGATGAGTCCAATGAATAATTTTGAAGTACAAATTTTGATGAATTAGTTGATATTTTTCCTATGATGGACGTTAGACAAATATTGTTTTTTTTTTAAATATTGGCTTTATTTTTGGCTTTGTGCTTTAGTGGCATACAAATTTATATATCATACCTCATGATGAGAGCTAAGTGATGCAAGTAAATACCTCAAAAGAAATATAAAATATAAAACTCTATCAATCTGATCAATCTCGAAGATGCATATTTAATAATTATTTTTGAAGCTATTTGAATTGATTTTTTTTAAGGAGGTTGTTTTTCTACACAGACATTAGGGCTGTTAACGAGCCGAGCCAAATCGAGCTTCGACATGTTCGAGCTCGAGCTCGTTTCCAAGACTCTGTTCGAGCTCAACTCGATAAGATTCGAGCTTTTCTGGTCTCTATTTGTGCTCGAGCTCATTTAGAAAACCCCTATTCAAGCTCAGCTCGTGTTTATGTTCGAGCTCGATTCATCTTGTTGAGCCTATTAACAAGTCACTTGTTGAGCCTATTAACAGGCCACTCCTTTAACAAAATAAAATGCCTTAATCAAGGAGCTTGCCGAAAACCCACACGCGAACTAGGCAACCTGTCTTCCTACTTTCCGTTGCACGCAGAAGTTAATAAACATTCTATACATATTTTTATTTTTATATAGCAAAATCAAGTGTCTCAAAAATGGTGTGAGACTAAACTTCTCACCTAACATTTTTTTTTGTTTTACTGATGCATGCCACGGAAGAGAGAGGCGAGCCATCCAAAAATGGGAAAAGAAGAATATTTTGATTATTTTCAACAAAAAAAGCCATATTTATATGTTTCCATCCTATTCTCATATTTCAAAATTTAAGTGCTATTAAAGAGTGAATTAACTATATCTTTTACTACTATTAATAATAATATCATTGGTATTATTTATTTATAAATAAATTATTAAAATTTTAAATTAATTTAACAATTTCTATTTTTAAAACTATGTATTATTTCAAGTTATTTCTAGCCGAACACGAGCCTTAATCGAGCTTCTTAACGAGCTTGTTCACGAGCTTTAAATGATACTGCTCGTGAACATAACAAACTAAAAGACAAGCTATTCAAGCTCATTTATTTAGCTATCTAGTATTTATCAAAGTGTTCAAGCTCGTTCGTTTAGCTTATCAAACGAATATGAACAAGCTCTTATAGAGCCGATCCACAAGCAGCTCGTTGAAAGCTTAGTTCATTTACAACCCTAATAGATATATCATAATTGTGTGGTTAATTTCTTACATTTGCTTTAGCATTTCATTTTCTAGACTTTAGCTATAGGTCATTGTTAGTATCTCTTAGGACATTAATTTTTGAGCATTTTATCACTTCTCATATAATTTTCAATATTTGCTTTGATTGTTTGATGTTTTTCATAGAAAACTAGCAACTAAGTATGTTAGTTACAAGTTTTCTATTGACATGATTAAGAGGTGTATGAAATTTAAACTTTGTGATAAATTCATGTTTGGCTCCATAAAGGGTTTTGAATAGTATTGATTGCTCCAGAAATTCTGTTTCTAATTAAAAAAAATTCCTATTTGAGAGGGCAGGGCCGACGTGCTCTTGCCTTGCGCTATCTTCCGGTGTCGAATATGAGATGTCTTCCTTTGTCACAAGCTTGCTTGAGTCAGATATGAGGAATGGAAGGTTCCTACATCAAGTAGTTTGAGGAAGTCCCTGTTTGATCGGCCTAGTTAGAGCACTGAAGATTCCAGTTGCTTGGTTGACACACTTAGCTACACACACGAGTGTTTCTCGTGTTCTTCTGGTCGCTCAAGACTCACGCACGTAGAAGACCGCACACCTTACACTGGTTGCGCGCACATAGGAGGGGACGAAAGTTCTCCTCTCTCACTCTGCCTCTTCTAGACGTGCCGCATGCAAGAGACGAAACTAGGGAAAGAACTCCCCAAGCGTAGGATTTGTCTCCAATCTCTCTATTCTCTCAATCTGGACGGCTCACATGCATGAGGCGAAACTAGGCATGCAAACAAGAGGGGAAAGCACATAGAAGCAGGAGCTTTTGCCGCTCCCCCCATCAATTCCCCTCGGGCACACAGGAGGAAGACAAATAGTTGGAGGAATTTTACCTAGGAATCAAAGCTCGGCTCCCTTACTCGGATTCCTTTATACACGAAATGAGGAATCGACGCTCGATCTTTGCTAAAGAGATTGATCTGTGTTAAAGCCACCCTAATCCGCTTCAAATCGAGGAGAGTGATTGGTAGAGGTGCGATTTCGGGAGAACAAAATGTGGAATGAGATATGGGAATGGGTTTGAGAAGAAATATGGCTCTTTCCGACGGTAATGATGGAGAATTTTTTTGGTTAGAAATTAAGTTTCTCGATAAAAATTCACCAGTAATTCAGTCGAAATAATTGATTACAAGGGGAATTTCTGGCTGAATTTCTGCCTAGTAATGATCATTTTTCCTGTAGCGAATCAAATATGCTAATTCACACTATTGGACTTATGGGTAGGATGCGGGTTATATTTGCTTGCTAGGATTTGCTAGCTGGTATTTGGCTTTGCATCTTCTATTATACATGCACAATTCTTTTTGGTAGCCTCTGAATTTCTACTTGTATCTGCCTATGTTTCACGGATACGCCTATTTACGAGGCATGCTGTATCGGACACGTGTTTGATACGGATACGCCTCTGATACAGCACGGATACGACTTTGCCGTGTCCAATTAAAATATTATTTAAATTTGATCGGACATGCGTATCGGATACGTGTGTCCTATTAAAAAAAACAAAACAGAGCTGTAATTTGCCCTATTCATTTCGGTTATCCGCTCGATTTCCCTATTCATTTATGCGGCTTAAATATTTCGACGAGCTAGGTTTTTCGTTTCTGCACAGGTGTTTGTCTTCTTCGTTATAGTCGAAGGAGTGGCTCGACGACGCGAGCATAGAAGCGGACAGGATCATCCTTCGTCAACAAAGGGGCTCGACGACTCGAGCATTAAAGCTGACACAATCCTCGTCGACAAAGTGGCTCGACAACACAAACAGTAAAGGAAACGTGAGCATTAAAGGTTCGTTTTCTTTGTTTTCTTAATCGTAGGCTCGGTACTAGAACTCGGTACCGCTTGGTACTCGGTACCGCTTAGTATTCAGTACCACCGAGTACCGCTCGGTACTCGTTATTACTCGGTACCGCTCGGTGCCGAGCGATACTAGAACTCAGTACTGCTCGGTATCGCTCGGTACCGAGCGATACTAGAACTCGGTACCGCTTGGTACTGCTCGGTACAAAGGGGTATCGAATGGTACTAAGCAATACCGAGAAGGTAGAGAAAACTTTAAAGCAACCCTGGCAGGTCGAACCCCGCCAGGGGGCAGCACCCCCTTGGACCCCTGGCATAGGCGCAACATATATACACTTTTAATTAAAAATTTTCATGTTTCAAATTCATGTGAATTAATTTGTGTCGGACCTTCGTAGGATACTGAGCTCTAATGGTGTAGGAATTGAGTCTACTGATGGCCCATCAGAGACCAATATTGAAGATAACAAACCTCTGTGGAGTTATGTGATAAAAATAGATAAAACGTCAGAAGAAGGTGACAATATTGCATTCAAATGCAATTTTTGTAATGGCACATACAAAAGATCATATTATAGAGTGACAGCTCATTTGTTGAAGATTAGTGGTCATGGAATTAAAGTATGCCCGAATATAAGCTCATTTGAGAAATCATTTAATTTATAAATAAGAGAACAACTAGATGGGGAAATGGCTAGAATATTTTACTCAGCTGGGCTTCCTTTTAACCTAGCAAGGAATCCACATTACAAGAATGCCTTTACCTATGCATGCAATAATAATCTTGCAGGATACGTGCCACCAGGATATAATGTCAATTGAACGAAGTTGTTGCAAAGAGAGGGATAATATTGAGAAGTTTCTTGAGCCTACTAGAGGAGTTTGGAAGCAAAAATGAGTTACTTTAGTTTGTGATGGGTGGATAGATCCACAAAGAAGACCACTTATCAACTTCATGGCTGTAACAGAGAGCTATTCTATGTTTATCAAAACTGTAAATTGTGAAGGACAGTATAAGGATAAGTTCTTCATTTCTAATTTAATCAAAGAAGTTATTATGATGGTGGGGCCTTCAAACATCATCTAGGTCATTACTGATAATGCACATGTTTGTAGATTTGCAGGTCTACTTGTAGAGCAAGCATATCCTCATATTTTTTGGATACCATGTGTTGTGCATACGCTTAATCTTGTCTTGAAGAACATTTGTGCAGCTAAGAATACCGAGGCAAACGAAATCACCTACAATGAATGTCATTGGATCACAGTGATTGCTGGAGATGTAGTTGTAATTATGAATTTTATTATGAATCAATCTATGAGACTCTCTATGCTCAATGATTTTTCAAATTTGAAGATTCTTGCAGTTGCTGAAACTCGGTTTGCCTCAATTATAGTGATGTTGAGAAGATTAAAAAAAATTAAAAATGCTCTTCAAGCTATGGTGATCAGTGACAAATGGTCCTGTTATAGGGAAGATGATGTTGGAAAGGCTAGGTATGTAAAGGAGAAGCTTTTAGATGATTTATGGTGGGATGAGATTGAATACATCTTAAACTTCACAGATCAAATTTATGAGATGTTGAGAGTAGCGGATACGGATAAGTCTTATTTACATCTCATTTATGAGTGCGGGATTCAATGCTAGCCAAAGTAAAAGAAATTATATATAAACATGAGAGGAAAGCTCTTCATGAAGACTCAAGCTTTTGGGATGTTATTTATGCTATTCTAGAATATAGGTGGAGCAAAAATAATACATCTTTGCATTGCTTGGCTCACTCACTAAATCCCAGGTAAATTTTAACATTTTTTCATTATTAATTTACAATTTGTTGTTTAGTAATTTCAACATTTTATTATTATTTGTTTTTAATATTCTTTGAAGATATTCAACTAAAGAATGACTTCAAGAGGATCCTCAAAGAGTTTATCCACAGAAAGATTTAAAAATTTCAAATATGAGGAAGACATGTTTGGAGCGTTATTTTCCAAATGAGGAGAGAAGAAGTGTCAATATTGAGCTTGTTAAATTTTTTAGTTATTTAGAAGACTTTGGTGATCAATAGTCCTTGCGTGATAGGTAGAGAATTGATCCAAAAATATGGTAGATTATACATGGAGCTTCAGCACCTCTACTTCAAACAATCGCCATAAAACTGCTTGGCTAAGTTTCATCCTCATCTTGTTGTGAAAGAAATTGGAGCACATACTTGTTTATCCAATCAATGAAGAGATAAAATTACTCCACAACGGGCTGAAGATTTAGTTTATATGCATACAAACCTTCGGCTTCTCTCAAGGAAAACTTCAACTTATATGGAAGGAGACAACATAATGTGGGATGTTGCTGGAGATGGATTTGAATCTCTTGAGGATATGAAAATATTAGAAATTGCTAATCTTTCACTTGATAAGCTTGAATTGGAAGCTATGATATTCATTGAAAATTATATAGAAATTCAAAGACAAACCACTGAAGAAGCTAATCCTATCATTCTTTCTATTGAATAGTTCAAATTTCATCTGTTGGACAATTTATGTTTTTCTTTTTGTTGTTGTACTAGACATTTAAATATTTAATGCTTACTTTTATTTTGATATTATAAGATACAATGTTACAAATGATATTGCTTTCAATTTTTTTTGTCATTTCAAATATTATGCTTTTGTTAATTTGTTATTTTTTATGCATGATTTATATATTATAATGCCGTATCCGTATCATGTATTTTTAAGAATTGTCGTGTCCCGTATCTGTATTGTGTCATATCCGTGTCGCCGTATCCGTATCGGTGCAACATAGGTATTTGCAGCTTTTTTCATGGTGTGGATGCATATATGTTGGAATTTTAAATTGGCGGCTAACAGGAAGAGCTTGCATTGAAAAATAACAAAATTTGAACTAGTTATTATCTTTTTGGATCTTAATTTTAATATAGCTTAAGTTGAATATTAAGCCAACTATATTTACTAGCTCAGTTGAGGAGTTTATAAATAGTTCTTAGGAGGTATGTTAGTAAAAAAAAATTATTTTTGCATAAGTATTTCTTTTCCTGGTTTCAATTTTGTGAATGTACGTTAGATGTATGATTTCATTGAGTATTACAAGTGTGCCTATTTCATTCTGGAGGAAGCTATCTACTTCGCCAGCATGAGGCTTATTTTTTCTTACTCTAGCATTTTCATTTGTTATTTTTCTTGGTCTGCATTATTTGATGTCGACATATGTAGTGATCTTTATTTTGATAAGAACTTGACATGAAAATTTAATTTATGAACATTAAATTAAAAATTTTCACTGATTTTTTATTCCCTTTTTTTATTTTTATTTTATAATTTTAAGTGTTTTATTATTGATTGTGTTATAGTTTTAGTATTTTCTGTCTACATCTGATGAAAATTAGTTGAATTAATTGGTGTCATGTGATTTGTGAATCCACATTTTTTCTGCATAAATTCATATCACATGTTATATTTTAGCTGCATTAGTAGGCCCTAACCTTGAGCCATATTGCATTAGATGTTTATGCGAAGGTTGCTAAATTTGATTATAACTTTTTGTTTGCTTCAGATCTGTTAACTAATCTAATTAAATTTCGGTGTTTGTTATTTGTATCTTCTTTGATAAACCAATTCTCTCAAATGAATTTTCTTTGTGAAACCAAAATGTTCAAGATGGCATCCTGCTGCTTTTACTATTTCCGTTACATTGCATTTGGAACCTGGTTGCCTGCTTAGCCCTTTGTAAGTTTCTTTTTATGAATTTAACTTTGGGTGTTGGATCTAATGAGAGGAATCTACCAAAAATATCTCAGCTGAATGTTTATCATATTGTTATATGTTGTAACTTCGGTCATCTGTGGTACATAAAGAATGCAGAACAGATCTGTTGTAAGATCATTCCTGCTAAGTGAACCCATCCATCATTTAGCAATGTTTTCAAAATTTTAATTGCTTCTCATGTTGGCACCAGAATGTGGTTGACTTTAATACTTAAGCTTCATTTGGGACGGTTTTTTTATTGTTTCTTAAAGCAGTTTTCTGGTAAAAAAATTTAAATTTTTAACTAAAAAGCTGTTTAAAGAAGCAGTAAAAAAGCCATCCCAAACGAAGCCTTTAAATGTTATGAACGTCCAAACTCACTTCTTATCCTCCTGTTGCAGTTAAAGAGAACGGAGTTGAAGCTGAAGCAGTTTGCAGAGGTGGAAACATTGTTGTTGAAGGAATGCGAACCGGCGGAGAGGATGAGGCAAAGGCTTTCAGCCGAGCGCGCACGGATGATGTCCGCATGCTTTGCACCAGCTGCATCAGTAGGAGGTGCTCTGTCAGCTTCCACTGGGCATGTAAACCCAATAACACCGGCGCTGCCGGCCGCCAGCGGGCAGGTGAGTCTCTCACCTTATGGAAACAATATGCCTCATCCTCACATACAATACATGCAAAGGCAGCAAATGTTCTCGCTTGCGCCGCGGCTACCACTCTCTGCTCTCCATCTATCCTCATCACCATCTTCTCAAAACGTGATGTTCAATTCCGGTGTGGCTAACACATCCAATCATCAGCCATTAATGAGATCATCTTCTGGTAATAATTCAAGCTTGGGTTGAAACGGGGCATCTCTGAAGGGGGTTTCTGTTTAGGAATGTAACTGGAATAATTTTATTAATTTGTGTTCTTGTTGTAAACTACATATTGTTATGGGTTCTAATTACATTCATTAACTTGTAAACTTTCAGGATTTTATAGTTTGGGCATTCTAAATGGGGGCAAGATTTGACTTATCATCAGTTGGTCTTTAATTAGGGTTACAGTTTCGGGATCTCTTTGAATTGTAAGCTTGTTGCACATTATGATTTTTAGGGCTCATTTGATCGTTTTACATGTAAATAGAAAATATACTTTTAGTAAATAATGATTTTATTTTTATTCATTTTTTAGTATGAATAATATATGAAAATCTGTGGAGTATTTAAATTGTTGTTGGTGTTTGATTTTGTTCTCTTGTAATAACCTCTATATCTATCAGTAACAGGTGGAAGTTTTTAATGACAAACCAAGCAAATTTTTTGCTATTGATTTTAGCTTAGTTTGGGACAATTTTCATAAAGCAATTTATTAGCACAAAAATTTTTGAACCAAGGCTTCGTTTGAGACGACTTTTCTACTGCTTCTTAAAGCAGTTTTTTAAGTTCAAAAAATTTAATTTTTGTACAAGAAAGCTGTTTTAAGTAGTAGTAAAAAAGTTATCCCAAACGAAGCCTAGAAGATTTTTTACTAGAAAGTTGTTTTAGAAAGCAATAATAAAGTTGTTCTAGAAAAAAAGTCTTTGTATGGGCAAATTATTAGGTCCGGTCACCGGACGTAGAGATACGTCCGGACATCAATAAAATATTATTTTAAGTCAAGTGCATCATAAGCGCAGGTAAAGTGTACCTAAAGTGCAGTCAATAGTTCAATTAAAGCGCAGTCAATAGTGCAATTAAAGTGCAGTAAAAAAATGCAATCAAAGCGTAGTTCATGTGGCAAGTTTTTATTGGATGTCTGAACCTATTTTTAGGTCTGATGACCGAATCTAATAATTTACCCTTTGTATGGAGGTGCATATTCGACTTGAAAGTTGTCTCATATGTGGTGAACTATGGATTGAATAAAGGTAAATAATAATAATAATAAAATGATCGAATAAAGGTAATCATGCGAAATTTTTAAAAGATAAATGATATGCTGTTGAATCAAGAAGGTCGTATAATGGAATATCTTTCCAAGGAGATAATTTTTTGTTATGTTCCATTTTAGAATCTACTTAAGGAGATGAAACATTTTATAAAGTGATCATCTTTGATATCAATTAAAGTGTATGTTCAGACCAAAGGGGAGGGAAAAATCCACTTTTCTTAAATATTAATTAAAAAATGTTTTGAATGTCTAAAATTTTTATGCTGTTCAATAAATTAAAATTAAAAATAAATAAAATAAAATTAGATCAAAAGGTATTAATATAATCTTCAATCACATTTTTCATAAGGATAGAAATGATGCAAGACATGTAGTAGCAATAAGAAAATAAAGAGAAAAAAAGAAAAGAAGCCCACTTAAATTTTCACTTGATTTAACACTAGTGCCTATGGCCACATCTTAGGACACCCTTCTCAAGGATTTACTACTCTCTCATGCTATAATTAGGTGGAGAAGACTTTTATTAATGGGAAAAATGTCACACTAGCCCACTGTCTAGTCCATAGCTTCTTACAATAGGAAGCTTGAGATCTCTCTCATCTCTTACAAAACTTGACAAAGCAACAAATCTCCATAAATAATAGCAAAATACTTGAGGATATGAGGTGGAAGAAAAGTGGAAACAAAAAAATATGACCTAATTGTATAGTACAATTAATTTAAATAATAAATATTATAAAATAAAACTCTATTTAAATATCCAGTATAATTGACATCACATTGTATGATTTGTTATACTAGATTTTATTTATTGCCCACTTAATTTTTTGGCTTAATTAAATTAATTTAGAAAACTAATTATACAATATGATGTGCATCGTGGTATGATTAATTCATATTTTTTACTGCACTCTGTGAATTGATGTGATGGATAATAGTTTATTCTTAGGTTATGATCGATTTGATTGCTCGTTGAATTTTCTGCAGATGGACACGCTCATGAAGGCAATAGAAAGGAGCTAAATTAATAATTATTATAATTGCTGCAGGTGTTTCAGCCGCTTAGCCCCCACGTAAATAAGAGTGTGCTCAAGTGTGATTTATCTTTTATTGTTCATATATATAAACTGCTTGGAATCTATTTAATTATTAAATGCTTAGAATAACCTTGCAGGAGAGTCTAGATTTTTACTTTTATATAAATGTAATTTGTTCAAAGTTAAGAGTTGTGAAAGTTAATCTTTGAGTTGGGATACATGTATCCAAAATTGGATTACAAAAAGGAAATAATACTCTCATGGGGGATAATTCTTTTCCATTTTGAAGCCCAATTTTGGATCATTTTAATACCCAAAGGGGAAAAGAATAACCTCCCCCTTGGGGGAAGAGTTTTCTTTTCCATTTCGGTATCCAGATATGATGAATCCAAGGAGCCTAAAGAGGAGGAGATCGAGGAATTAATGTCATAGAGTATCCCACTCAAAGTCACTTGCGTCTGTCCTAGGATTAGAATCTGGGTCTATAGTTAGTGGTGCCTGGCCACTTTTAATTTATGTAATTCTTGGTTGTAATAAATAGGGCACTTGCCTATGGATATTATTTTAAGAAATTAATTTAATTGATTCATGTGTTTGATTTGATTTGATTATAATTAGGGTTGCATGCTTTTTCTAATTTTTTGGCGATTTGCATCTTGTTATGATTTTAACCTTGATACGCGAAGGCTCGTGAGGGTACGCTAATTTTTTTCTATTTAAAATTAATTAAATTTTGTAGGAAGTTGGAGCTGTGTACTCTATTTCACAAGTAGGTAGAATGTCAATTAGTTGTTTCTTTGGCATCAATGTGAAACTAGTATCTCCCATGAAGAACATATAACCAGTGGTGCTCTTTTTATCATTAATATCGTCACCCCAATCAATATCATTATATCCTACAAGCCTGACATCGATAAATAAGGAGTAGAGTAAGCCATAGTGAATTGTACATTTTATATATCGTAGGATTCTTTTATAAGTCTTTAAGCGATTGGTAGTTGAAGTCTCCATATATCGACTGACAAGTTCTATAGTATAAAGAATATTAGGCCTTATGCATGTTAAGTAGTGCAAACTCCCAACTAGACTCTTACGAAAATGTAATATCAATTCATTCCCCTTCATTGTACTTTGATAACTTGACTCCACATTCAATAGGATTATTTATAGTTTGCAATTATCCATCTTGAACTTCTTCAATATCTCCTTTGTATAACTTTCTTGAGAGATAAATCTTCCATCTTTCATTTGATAACTTCAATGCCCATGTAAAAATCCATGAGCCCAGTATCCGCCATCTTGAATTCCTTAGTCATTGCTTGTTTAAATTTTTGAAACATCATTGGATTTTTTTTGGTGAAGATTAAATCATCAATGTACAAGTAAATAAATAAAACATCTTTATTCGTATCTTTAATGCAAGAGCATGCTTATAAGGATATTTAATAAAACCTTTCTGTTCCAAGTAATTGTCTATCTAACTATTTCATGCTCTTGGTGCTTGTTTCAACACATATAGAGCCTTCTTTAGTTTTAAAACTTTGTATTTTTACCTTTTGACTTTGTATCATAGTGGTTGTTGATTATAGATGCCTTCCTCAAGAATTCCATTTAAGAAGGCAAATTTTACATCCATTTAATGCATCATTCATTTATTTTGACTTGTCTAAGAAATGATTAGTCTAATTATTTCTAAACAAGCAATAAGAATAAATACCTCATCATAGTCGATGCCAACACTTTGACTATATTCTTTTGCAACTAATCTTATGTTTTATCTTTTAATTTCTAGTTTAACATACTTCTTTGCTTTGTTACCCATTTTATGCCAATTGTCTTGTGTCCCTAAGGAAGTGAAGTTAGCTCCCATGTGTCATTTTTCTTGATTTGCATGATTTCTTCATCCATAGAATCTTTATACTCCTTACTTTGTATAGCTTTTTAAAAATCCAAGCACTCATAGTCAACAAAGAGGCAAAAGAGAGTAAGATTTTTTTTTATTCTATGCTACCTCATATAGATCTAGTAATCTCTTAATGCGTAGTAGTCTTTCACTTAATTTTTTTTTTTTTATTATTTGTAGTTGGTGCTACTGATGGAGTATTGGACTCATCTATTGCTTGCTTTATCCTTAGTTTCTCCTTATCTTCTTCTTCTTCTTCAAATTTGTAATCTTTATCATGTGATCCCCAATCTCGTTCTTCTTCTTTATCAAATATGATATATCAACTTATAATTGTCTTTCCAACATTTATATTATATAGCTTGTATCCTTTTGAGCTTTTATCGTAGCCGTTAAAAATAAATTCTCACTTTTATCATCTAACTTATTTATTTTCATGTCAAGTACATGCACATGACCTATGTTTCCCAAACCTTTTAGATGAGAAATGATGGGCTTTCATTTACTCTAAGCTTATTGTGGAGTCATTCCCTACACATTTCTTATTGGTGAATGGTTAGCCAAATAAAATGCATATGATACTTCTTCTACCCAAAATTCCTTAAGCAATCTCTTGCTTTTAAGCATGCTCCTCGCTATGTTAAGGATGATTTTGTTCTTCTTTTTTGCTACTCTATTTCGTTAAGAGAATCCTAGAACAATTAGAGATCGATGTATCACATTGGCTTCATAGAATTCTTGAAATTCTTTAGAAGTGAATTCTCTTCCTTTTTTAGATTACATATATTTTATATTAAGTCCACTTTCTTTCTTAATAGTGACCTTAAATTTCTTGAATACTCTGAAGACGTCTAATTTTTGCTTCAAGAAATATACTCATATATATA
>NW_021319551.1:1523003-1551933 GCF_001605985.2 Dendrobium catenatum
CCACCAAGGATGTGAGACCTTTCCGAGGTTGTATGTCAGAGCCTTTGCTCGACGACGTTAACCTGTGTGGAAGAGATCGAATCGGATCCCCCTGGGATCGATTTTGCCTTGATTGAGAGGGGGAGAACGCCGCGTGTATCCCAAATCAAAGGTAAAGAATGGTCTATCTTTAGATCGTTACTGCCTTTTTTGAGGTCGAGATTAATACCTTGCCCAAGGAGTAGAAGTCCAGTAAAGGACTGTACATGGCTTGAAAATTATTGGAAGCTTCCTTGCTTTTGCCGAGAGTTTCCTAAAATATTGTCTTGGTTTTAGAAGTCTTGGAGGGATCTTCTTGACTAAAATTTTAGTCAAGGTTGCCCCCTAGTCCGGATCTAATTTCCATGAAATTAATGAAGCAATGGCTGAAGTCAAGAAGTTGAAATGAACGACCTTTTGAGATTGGAGCGAAAATTGCCCCCTAGTCGGGAATCACTTTCCCACAGACGGCGCAAAACTGTTGCGTCCAGGAGTATTCGTGGCAGTAGAGAAATATTATATTTAACGTCTTAGCGTTGTACGAAAATCCGGCATGCAATCAGATAAGGAGAGAGGGTCTAGCATTTATGAGACATCAAGATTTTTACGTGGAAAACCCCTGAAAAGGGGGAAAAACCACGGGGTCTTGCCCAGTTTGAATGAATCCACTAGTATTACAGTTGATTACAAATGAGGCCTTTCCTTGGGAGAAGACCTTAGCTTGATGTACATCTTATGGAGTACATTACATGATGTTAATACAAAGAGTCATTGTTAACATGTTCGTTTGGTCGGAAGGACCGTAGTCGGAGGGCAACGGAGGTGGGAAGACTTGTAGTCGGTGGGCGACATAAGTGAGGAGGACCGTAGTCGGCTGGAGACGGAGGTCGGAAGGACTGTAGTCGGCGGGCGACTTAAGTCAGGAGGACCGTAGTCGACGGGCGACAGAGGTCGGAAAGATTGTAGTCAGTTGGCGACGGAGGTCGGAAGGACTGTAGTCTGACGAAGAAGATCAGAAGGACAGCGTCAGGTAGAAGTCCAACAATGGAAATAAATCCATCTTCACGTAGACGTCCAGCGAAGTCCGATAACCGGTAGAAGGCCGGCGTCGGTTTGTGGCAGAGGAGAACTCCGGCTTCACTTGGGCGGAGTTTCGGCATCAAGAGGGAACTCTGTTGTAAATTGGGAAGAATTTCAGCATCACGTGGAAGTTGGGCAGAATTCCTACGTTCTCCCTAATATCACGCAGAATCCCGACGTGTTCGGGCAGCAGGACGAATTCCGGCGGTGGTCGAGGAGGAGCTTCTTCCTTCTCCTCCTTCTTCTCTTATTCTTCTCTCTCTTCACTTGAGTCCGTCTTCTGAAGAATGAGGGCTCTATTTTTAGTTTTTCTGGAGTGGCATGACTTGTAAATATGTGTGAGATCAGCGGCAAACAGGGAGCGGTTGAATGGACGGCTGATATTGAATCATTTGATCATACACCATTTGTTAGCCATTTGAAAGCCTTAGTGATGTCGGAATCCGACGATCTTGGGCTCGTTGGATTCGTCTCGTCGAGCCGTTCGATTCGAATACAACCTCACTAAAATCGGAGACCGTTTGGTAACTCAAATTGTGGTTTGAACCTTCCAACAACGTTTTAGGTCCTTGATTTGGACTCATTTGGGCTCGGATTGAGTCAAATTTGGTGTCGTTAGGTTCGTATTTTCGAGACTCTCAGTTTCACTGTAAGTTTGCTGAAATCGAAGTTCAGGTGCTCCCGAATTTAATTTTTGAAGTTTCCAACTTGATTTTTGCCTCGAGATTCGTGCCCAATCAAGATAATTTTTGCATGACGTATCAATTATAATTGTTGTGGGTGCTTCAAACGCTTAGCCCCCAAGTAAATAAGAGTGCGACCGAATGTGATTTATCTTTTACTGCTCATTTATATAAACTACTTGGGATTTATTTGATTATTAAATGCTTGGGATAACTCTACATGAGAGTATATATTTTTACTTTTATGTCAATGTAATTTGTTCAAAGTTAACAGTTGTGAAAGTTAATCTTTGAGTTGTGATACATGTATCTAAAATTTGATTCTAAAGAGGAAAGAATACCCTCATGGGGATAATTCTTTTCAATTTTGAAGCCCAATTTTGGATCATTTTAATACCCAAAGGGGAAAAAAATAACCTCCCCCTTAGGGGAAGAGTTTTCTTTTCCATTTGGATATCCATATACAATGAATCCAAGGAATCTAAAGAGGAGGAGACCAAGGAATTAATGACATAGAGTATCTCACTCAAAGTCACTTGCGTCTGTCCTAGGATTAGAATCTGGGTCTATAGTTAGCGGTGCTTGGCCACTTTTAATTTCTGTAATTATGGGTTGTAATAAATAGGGCACTTGCCTATGGATATTGTTTTAAGAAATTAATTTAATTGATTCATGTGTTTGATTTGATTTTATTACGATTAGGGTTGTATGTTTTTTCAAATTTTTTGGTGATTTGCATCTTGTTTTGGTTTTAACGAGAATCTTATTCAGAATCAGACACTTCTTGATCGAGATGGGGGTTTCGACGCCAATGCCGGTCAAGGTGCATGCCTCGCCGAACACCTGTAGCCAGAGTTAGTGTCTCCTCGCGACGAAGTTAATGGGGTGGAGTCCTTGCACTGTGGAGATTGAACTCACGACGCATTTCGAAAAGCCGTTGCACATCAGTAGACAACACCTCAAGTTGCCGGATGATGTTCTCCTGGTTTGCCCACAACGTTTCACGGCTTCAAGTATCCTCTGTAGTTGGTTCCTTACCTTTGTCTGTCATCTCGCTTCTTTGGCTCTGATACCAACCTGATGCAACCCAAGGATCGGCAGTAGCACAAGGATCTCCAGTAGAGGACCTGAAACCAAAGAAAAACATAGAAAACAAAAGAATAGGGAAAACTCTTCCCAGAACAGAGAACTGTATTTTTTTTTTTTTTTGATATGATAAAAACTGCCCTTCTCCTTTGCACTTGATGTATATGTATATTTTACTATGAGATAGTTTTTTATAATTACTATTAATATGGAAACCAACCAAAAGTAATAATAATATCCTACTAACAGAAATAGTATGGAGAGAATGGAGGCTGAGCAAATATAGAATATTGAGCAAGTAATGGAATACGGGATTGGGACTCTTTATGCGCTGCATCAAATATCATGTTAATTTATTTTAAGCATGTTTTATTGTTCATACAATGTTATACAAGCACATAAGTTATTTTGTTTATAGTAAATTTTATAATGTAACATACTGAGCAGTATTGCTCACCACATACTTTACCTACATATATTATTTTTAGGAAAGTATAAGATTTCACTTGAGTATAAGCTACTAATACTTATTGAGATCTTGATCATACGTATGTTCATTATATGGACTTATTATTATTATTTTTAATTATGGTGTTGTACATATTTTGGTGAGGAGATATATTATACTATGATTGTTAGGTATAATTTTTTGATTATATAGTTTAGTGGAATAAATGAAATAATGTTAATATTTTTCCTTACTATTTATTTAATGATATAAAAAAGGCTCAGTGTTTATGAATATTGAAGAAAAAAAATTATTTTAAATAGATCTTTGGAAAATAAATTGATTGTTACAGACTCAACATGATGTGACCTACTTAATACATTTGTTTGCATCAAGACAGGTTGTGACATTTAGGATCTTATATTAACTTATAAATTAAGTGCATGATTCAAGAAATCCTATTTTCAATTAAAAAAAAAGTGTGGGTTGATCATACATTATAATTACTAAAATATAGTATGATAGATAAAATTGAATAGTATCAAATCTACCTTACATCAAATATTTGCTTAGTATTAATCAAGGAATGCATTTGTACAATATGATACACAATATTTGGTATATATTATCAATATAGCACCAAATTTTTTGCTAGTTAGATTGAATATTAATCATGCTGGTTATACAAAATTATGTATATTGTATAACGCGTTCAAATTTTGAATTTTTTAATTGGTGCAAATAAATCATGTTGTAATTATAATCAATCATTTAGTAAAATGTATATTGTATAGTACAAAATTAAGATTAATTTTTATTTATTATTAGATCTCTTAAAATGTTTTCTTAGACTTAATTTAAAATTGAACCTAATTATGTATTATGTTAAATTAAGATTATTTTTAATCATTTATATGTGATTTTATTTTAGCTCAATATACTTGCGTATATGTGGCTTATCTTAGCAACTTGTACACCAAAAATACATTTCTTCAGAGCACCCATAATATTTAAATTTATCATCTAATTTGAACATTAAATGTTAGTACATAAGCATGCAAAAACATTAAACATTATAAACTAAAAATAAATAATATTTGTTATCATCAAAATAGTTAATATAAGCTAAGGTTCATAGGTTTAACATGAATGATTCATTGAAAATATCAAAATTTTGTAAATATTTTACATGAATTTCAATAAACTAGTTAGTCTTACCTTATTATTAAACTTCATTTCTTATTTTATCTTGTGAAATCTCTTATACACAACCCTACTCATATTATTCCCTTTTTGATATAACATCAGCATCAAGAGCTTTTAGTCTACTAGGAATGATGGCGAAATCACTAACAAGTGGGCTCCTTGTTTTTGTACTTAATAAATTAGGGAAAAAAAAAGACAACTACTTCTCCACACATGAAGAGTTGTTCGAAGAATATCAATCCTAGTAGGACCTTAGTTCTCCTCTATAATTGCTTCTTCAACTTCTTGCTCCTTAATTTCTTTGGAGGAAGGGAGGATGAAGATTCTTCCACTATATTCTTATGTTTCTCTTGAGTCATATGCTTCTTCATCAACATTTTGACCACATCTTTATGTGAGAGTCTCTTGCTTTGCTCCATGCCCTTGAGAAATAGGCGAAGATTTAAAATTTCTAAGAAAATAACGACACCTCACCCCTATTATAAGTTTTTACATGAAAAATAATTAAATCTAAATAAAGGATCATAATCAAAGCATCAAACCAATGACAACAAATGGCTTTTTTTATTCCATTATTCGTTGGGAGTATTTTAAAAGAGATTGGAGAAGAAGAGAGCTAATTAAATATGCGCCCAGTGCTTGCTTGAGTCGACTTTTGTTCAAATTGGTTGGGTATAATAATCTTGTATGATATTGATTCTTCCTTGAATTAAAGGGTCCGAACTGGTTTCACATTATGGCAATTACACCTACCAACCAAAATCATCTAAGATTGTTGAAATTTTAGCTTATTTTTAAAGGTCAACTATGCATGAAAATTTTGTTGACTCAATACCTCCCATAACTTTGATTAGTCTTGATTAAGTCGGTTAACAATCATTAGTAGGCCCACCGCTATTTAGAAAAGCTTAATACAAATCTAAAGTAACCAAGGATACACAATTAACTCACCCTATTTAAGGGCAAGATTGCTAATTAGACTTTTATGTTTTATATGCTGCCTTTAATATAACTTTTTCAATAAAAAAATCTCAATCTTAGGAGAAATTATTTTGTGAGGAGGCCGGACAGTCTGGAGACCAACCATAACGTGTCACGTCTCACGGTATCGAGTGATATCGAGCAAAAAAGTGATGTGACCCGTTCTAGTTGGTCTCCGAATGTCGTCCGAGATCCACACAGAATAATTTTCGATGAATCTAAGAGATCCATGAAGTCATTGTTTAACGGTTCTTCCCAAATAATAAAAGAATTTCGAGTATGCCTTTTTTTTTATTTTAATTAGATAAATCTGTGAATAATTTCTGAGTGTCGCTCACCAAGAAATTTGCTGGAACCTAGAGAAATTGGCGATTCCATAGGGGAAGGTCACATCATGAGCCCTGCAATTGGAGAGATTATTGGGTTCGGACACCGGACACATTTTGCGTTAGGTACTTCACAGTACCGAGCAGTACTGAGCAGTATCGAGCTCGGAGTTGCTCGGTACTTCACAGTACTCATCTCAATCAAAGTTCAATACCGAGTAAGAAGTGATGTGACACATTTTTATTAGGCTCCGGATATTATCCAGTGTTCGAACGAATAATTTCCCCTGCTACTGCTACTGCTACTGCTACTGCTACTGCGGGAGACGAGAGCAACATGGCTTTGATTTTTTTTCTTCGATCGCACGTAGGGTGCACCTCAATCCCTCCGACATCGACGTAGGTAGGCTCTTGTGCGATCACTCTCGTAATATTAATGCTCGCAAACAATTTCAATTTTTTTTTTTTTCAAATACTGGTTCGAATCAAAATTTCAAATCACAGTTGAGCCAGATTCCAACCCGAGTTCATCGAATTGCGAAAGTTAACTAGTTTTTTCTCTTGGCTTCCTCCACCCCTCCCCCGCCGCCCTCCACCTTCCGCATCTCTCTTTCTCCCTCCCCTCTCTCTCCCTCTCAGGCACTCTGGTGGCACAGTGCCACTGCACGGATTCAGTGGAGGAGATACGCTAATCTTGCCGAAGAACAACGAACGGCCGAGTGAAGAACGCAAGAAAGAGGATCCAAGAAGAAATCAGAAGGTGAAAGCAAAGAGGCCTCCGCCCATCACACACCCACACCCACCCAACCACACACACACTCACACACACACACACACTCTCTCCCTCCATTATTAGATGGTTTGGAAAATTGGATCACGGGCTTTGAGGCTAAACGGTGCAAGCGACCGCCCTATTTTCTTCTCTTCTCGGCGTAGCATTGCATTCCTGAGGTAATTTTACTGAATTTTAAAAATGCTGGGGTGGATTCGAAGGTTGAATCTACTCTTTAGGGGTTTTTTCGCGTCCACTGAATGAGTGCTTATTCTTTTACTCATTCAAGTACAGTATATTACTATCAGCATCTTTATGAATTCCGATATATCCTACAGCTTATTTCATCGTGATTTCAAGAACCGCTAACAAGGATCAACAGCTCAAAATCAGCCGTAGTCCTTGGTTCAAGATCTCTGTTATATTGTGGGTCAGTGGCGCTCGCAATTGGTGGAGGGGATGAGATCTAATGAGGGTTTTGTTCGTTTGAGCTAAAATCCTGGGGTTTCGCATTGTGAGGTTGTGGCACTCGATCTATTTAAAGAAGTGCTACTCTTTTCGTGCTGATTGGTTTGCTTCCTCGAGCACTTTGTTTTTTCCTTTTGGCTGGTAAGATTTATTCTATCATTCATGAATTCTTGTAAACCTACTTAAGGAAGCTCCTTTATGGCTGCTCTCACTTTTAAGTTTAGGGGTTTTAGCTAGTATAACTGATTTGGTGATATCTATCTGTAATTGTTCAGATTTGCGTGTGCCACATTGTTTTGTTCACATATCAGAATTAGCAAATTGCGTATTTAGGAATTAGTCAGCCTCAGATTTCATTGCTGCAGGGAGACAGTACCCCGAATTGAGGCGTAGATCCGTAAGGTGGAAATCTGGTTAGATTTAGTCAATAGTGTTCATGCAGAAGGCTCGTGAACTTAGGGACTTGGTTTCTCCTTCAACATCAACGCCATCTTCTAAATCCAGGTATGCATGGGAGTAAAATTTGGTTTTGTTATTCCTTGTTTTGATTAAGAAATAGTTTCAGCTTTCTTTCATATTATGTCTCTGCCAAGCAAGAGCAAGCCCAGCAACATTTCTTCGCGAGGGTCTATTTTTTAACAATTATGTTTCCTATGTAGAGAGTTTGATGGAGGGGCTACAATGGATGGTCCTGAATCTACCATGGCCACCTTGGCGGGCCTTCTCGAGCAGCTTCATGCTGGGGTGTCCTCTCCACCTGAGAAAGAGATTATAACTGCACGTTTGCTGTCTATTGCTCGGGCTCGAAAGGAGGCAAGGACTATGATTGGTTCACATTCTCAAGCAATGCCATTGTTCATCTCCATGCTCAGGAATGGCACACCAACAGCAAAGGCGAATGTTGCTGCAACACTTAGTGCCCTCTGCAAGGAAGAAGAGTTGCATCTAAAGGTTCTTCTTGGAGGGTGCATCCCTCCGTTACTCTCCCTTTTGAAGTCCGAATCTTCTGAGGCTAGGAAGGCAGCAGCTGAAGCCATTTTTGAAGTATCTTCTGGTGGGCTCTCGGATGATCATATCGGCATGAAAATATTTGTCACTGAGGGTGTTGTGCCTACCCTTTGGGATCTGCTCGATCCAAACATAAGACAAGACAAGGTTGTTCAAGGCTTTGTTACTGGTGCATTGAGGAACCTATGTGGTGATAAAGATGGATACTGGAAAGCAACCCTTGAGGCTGGAGGTGTGGACATTATTACTGGTCTTCTATCTTCAGACAACACCGCTGCTCAAGCAAATGCTGCTTCTCTCTTGGCACGCTTGATATTGGCCTTTGGAGACAGCATCCATAAGGTAATAGATGCTGGAGCAGTGGGTGCCCTTCTCTCTCTTCTAGGCCATAATAATGATATATCAGTCCGTGCCAGTGCAGCTGAGGCTTTGGAGGCCCTTTCATCCAAATCAACAACGGCCAAAAAATCTCTGGTGGATGCAGGTGGCATAGCAGTACTAATTGGGGCCGTTGTAGCTCCATCAAAGGAGTGTATGCAAGAGGAATCTGGTCATGTGTTGCAGAAACACGCGGTCAACACTTTAGCAAATATTTGCGGTGGTATGTCTTCTCTTATTCTTTACCTTGGACAGCTAGCCAAATCACCTCGTCTGGCTGCACCAGTTGCTGATATAATTGGAGCTCTTGCTTATGCACTGATGGTTTTTGTGATTAACGAAGATAAAGTTTTTGATTCGGTGGAGATTGAAGGTCTCCTCGTTACCCTTCTGAAACCCCGGGATAATAAACTTGTTCAGGATCGCATTCTTGAGGCTCTAGCTAGCCTCTATGGAAATCCTTTTCTTGCCAATAGGCTCGAACATGCAGATGCAAAGAAAGTGCTCATCGGGCTGATAACATTGGCTGCTGTTGACGTTCAGGAACAACTTATACTTTCTTTGACTAGCTTATGTTGTGAGTCTGTTGGCATTTGGGAGTCCCTTAGGAAGAGAGAGGGTGTTCAGCTTTTGATATCTTTTCTAGGACTTTCTACCGAGCAACATCAGGAGTATGCAGTTGCCTTGCTTTCAATATTGACGGATCAAGTTGAGGAGAGCAAATGGGCCATTACAGCCGCTGGTGGTATCCCTCCACTTGTTCAGTTGTTAGATATGGGGTTTCATAAGGCAAGAGAAGATGCTGCTCATGTCCTTTGGAACTTGTGTTGTCACAGTGATGACATCCGCGCATGTGTTGAGAGTGCTGGAGCAGTGGCAGCACTCCTTTGGCTTCTAAAAAGTGGTGGTCCAAAGGGCCAAGAAGTTTCTGCAAAAGCACTTATTAAGTTAATACGCTATGCTGACTCTTCTACTATAAATTATTTGTTGGCCCTTCTCCTAAGTGACTCAATTAGCTCAAAGTCTCATGCTATCAGAGTATTGGGTCATGTGCTTACCATGTCATCCCATAAAGACCTCGTGCAGAAGGGTGCCCCTGCTAATAAAGGACTTAGGTGCCTTGTAGAAGTTCTCAACTCATCGAATGAAGAAACCCAGGAGTGTGCTGCTTCTGTACTAGCTGATTTGTTTAGCTGCCGGCAAGACATATGTGATAGTCTTGCAACAGATGAGATTGTCCATCCATGCATGAAGCTTTTGACAAGCAAAACTCAACTTGTTGCTACTCAGTCAGCCCGAGCTTTGAGTGCACTGTCCCGTCCAAACAAAACCAATTCTCCAAATAAGACTAAAATGTCCTATATAGCAGAAGGTGATGTTAAACCTCTAATAAAGATGGCAAAAACATCCTCAATAGATTCTGCTGAAACTGCAGTTGCTGCTTTAGCAAATCTTCTTTCTGATCCACAAATTGCAGAAGAAGCACTCACGGAAGATATTGTTTCAGCTTTGACAAGAGTTCTGGGTGAAGGTTCTTTGGCTGGAAAGAAGAATGCTTCGTGTGCTCTAAATCAATTGCTGAACCACTTCCCAGTTGGTGATGTTTTTACAGAAAACTCAGAGTGTAGGTTTGTAGTTCTTGCACTTGCTGAGACCTTGACTGGCATGGACATAAATGGGGTTAATTTTTCTGATCCTTTAGATGCATTAGCATTGTTGGTTAAGACAAAGCAGTGTGTGAAATTTAAGTATCCGCTATGGTTTGCCCTTTCTGAGTTACCAGCCAGCTTAGAACCATTGGTCAATTGTTTAGCCAGTGGTGGTCCCTCTGTTCAGGACAAGGCAATTCAAATTCTTTCTAGACTTTGTCGAGATCAATCTGTCATACTCAGTAATCTTTTGGTGGAAAGATTGGGAAGTATCGCTTCTCTTTCTAATAGAACTGTGACGTCATCCAATATCGAAGTAAGGATTGGTGGAGCTTCCCTTATACTTTGTGCTGCAAAACACCACAAACAGCAGGCATTGAGTGCACTGGAGGCATCTGGGCTTCTAAATACACTCATTTATGCACTGGTAGATATGATAAAGTGTCCCTCAAATTTTAAAACTTCAGAAATTGAAGTGCGAACGTCAAAAAATTTTATGGAAAGGAGCTCAATTCATCATTTGATTGCTCCTGATCCTGCTGCTACCTTGGCAGGCGCAGTTTCCTTGTGGCTACTTGTAATAATTGTCTCTTACCACATAAAAAGCAGAATTACCTTTATAGAAGCAATGGGAGTTGAGGTAATCTCAGACAAGCTGGCAGGCTATACTATCAATTCACAGGTTTGACTGCGAATTGCCTTTTTTATTTTATTATTATTTTTTGAAGCATTGTCTACTTGTTCAAGTAGAAACTTAATTGTCACATCTGTGAAGTATTGTTTTATATTTTATCTGCAGCTAATAAAACTTTTGCCCTATGTGCTTTCATAATTCGTCTACAATTATGCTCATTTTACCTGTCAGGTTTTAGTTTCATTTCTCACTAGTTTGATCTAGCCTTTTTTTTTTTTTTCATTTTTCTTATTTTCATGCTTACTCATTTATCCTTACCTTTCCTTAATATCCTAAACCCTTAGTCATCTTCATTGATAGCTCTGAGTAATTGATCACGATTTTCTCAATGCATAATATATTTTCGTTAGAACTTAGAAGCCCTAAAATATTTCCTTCAAGCGTCATGGGTTTGTTTTTTGATATTTTTTTGGTAATGTGTGGACAATAAAAAATCTGAACCGTACTTTGGAGCACCTTTTGGGAATAATAGTGTTTGATGAATTGGTTAGTGGATATTAGTTGTTTATCATGATAGATACCTAAATTAAATTGAACCCAGTTAGCATTTGTCTCTATTATAATTCATCCATAAATAATTACTTTCTTGGCATGCGGAATTACTGATATGTTGCCATGGATATTTTTAAGGTTTAAGATTTTTAATAAATATTTTGTATGTGACAAAAAATCATTCTATATGCATGCAATATAACTCAAATGATTAATTTTAGACAATTATTTCCTACATGTGAGGAAAAATAAACATAGAAATTAATTTAGATGGGAATCCTTTGGACTTCTATTAAAAATAACATTTTGAAATTCAAGATCAAGAAAAACATAGTGTATGAAATTCTATTAAAATCAATCCACTCTTAAATCAATAACAAAATAGCAAGCCTCTCACTTGTATAAAAAGATAACCACTCTAAAACCCTTCAAATCTCCCACTTAATAGACGAATTAAATTTTAGAACTAGAAAAAATAGCACATCTAACTATAAATATCATCCACATAACAACTATGTTTTGGACATGCTTTAGTCTCTCATTTATAATGCCAAAATCAATTGTAATTCCCCTTTCCACTGGTCACGATAGACCAAATAAAACATAGACATTTTTTTCTCCTGGAATAGGATACATTATTGAAGAATCACTCGCAATAGTCGATATAATTTAGCAGTAGAGGAAGAAATCCTGCCAAAGCTCAATAAAAGGCCAAGTTAATCACCAAAGCCTTACAAACCTAACAGAAAATCATTAGAGGTGATAAATGTGCTACTAAAGCTACTGACGTAGGATAAAAGGATCAAAACCAAAACAGGGATGCGAAACCCACTGAACAGTGGAAGGACCATATAAGCCACCAAACAAAGGAATTTAGGGAATTCTAGAAAGCCATTGCGAATAAGGAAATCAGTACAAATCATTGAAATCAAGCTTCATAATAGGGTAACTATCAAGGTGCATACATACAGCTTATTATTAAAATTAACTCGTGTTAAAATATGATAAAAATAAATAAAATATGCAATTAAAAGTTCATCTTATAAACTTTTGTTTGTCTAAAAGCAAGCATTGTGTTTACCATGCTTGTTGGCTTAGAAGGCTCCAACAAAATTTTCAGTTGATTTTTGTCTAGAAGATTTGAGCGTAATTATTGAAATTTACGAGTCATTATGTGTTGACATATCCTGCTAGCCTGTTTGATATCTTTGATATCCACCATTTGTAGTAAACATGATTTCGTCACTTACTATACAAGATTTGATGAGGACATCGAAGATCAACGGCTACGATCGTGTCTATTTATTTTCATGTATTTTATTTGTTATTTGTACTTTTCCATTTCTACCCTCACTTGAGGGCTTTGTTTTATGTTTGCCCTAGGGGCAATTGTGTCTTTTTATTTTCCTCATGTATTTGGCTATTTAAGCCCTCCCCTTCCTCTTGGAAAGAGGATGATGATTATTGATAATGAAAAGTTTTATATTCTTGTTGATCTCTTAGTGAGTTTACGTGATCTCTTAGTGAGTTCATGAGAGGAGAAGCCCGAGGAGGGTAATTCGCAATACCCGTCAATCTTTGGAAGAGTCCGAGGTTCGCGGTTCTCACGATCTCTGTGTGAGTTCGTTAGTTATCTCTATATTTCTCGTATATTCTTGGATATCTTCTTTCTCCCTTCTTCAAGCAACATTCTTCTTCTCCACCACAATCTCCCGCAAGCAATGACCAAGAGTTGGAAGAAGCCGAAGCTCCCACTAGTGCCGCCACCCTCGGAGCCCCATCCCGTCGGCCACCCTAGCTCCACCGGCCGGCCACCTAGCCGTCAGCCTCTCCCCTCTCCACCACTTCCCCCACACCTCCCTTCCTTAGCCTTCCTTGGAATTTGAATTTCGAAATTCAAATTCTTTCCAAATTTGGAAATTCCATTTATGGGAAATTTTTTTGAATGAATTCAAATTATAATGATTTCAATTAAATTTCCCTCCCACCCCAATTATAAAAAAAAAACTGAAATCTATTTCAGTTTTCAACATTAAACTCTCTCCCCTCCTCTCCTTGCCGCCGGCCTTCAGTGGTTTTTTTTTCCAATTAATTCCCTCATTAAGGAATTAATTACAATTAAAGCTTGGATTCAAAATTCAAATTGCCCCATCTAAATTCACTCAAATCTGAGATTAATCTTGGAATAAATCTGTCATTAGTTGAGGGCCCCATTTTATTATTACCAAGCTCCTTTCTCTCTCCTTATGGCCGGCCACCTCACCCCATTGCTCCTCTATTTAATTGCCACATCACCACCTCTTGAATGCCTCCTCTCACATAATTAATTCCAGATTTCTTTAGTTTTAATTTCAGATTTCAAATATCTGAAAACTGAAACGGCTTCCCTCTCTTCCGTTGTTATTGAATTTTCTCTTCCAAGTGATGCAAACGGGAGTTCCCTAAACTCTTTGCACGTGGCCCTCAACCTTCCCCTCATCTTCTACCTACTGCCCACTCCTCATTCCAGCAAGTTCCCTTGCTAACCAGCACCCAGGAAAACTGCAGGCTGCTGTCCAAGGTGTCCAGCAGCACCAAGAGTAGACCGAATCCTGGCAGACCCGTATTGGGTGCTGTCCAGGACTTTCCACGAGTCCAGGCTGCTGTCCCAACTGCCGTGATTGTTGTCCAGCGGGCTCCGCACCTTTCCCTGGTTGTCCCATCAATTGGGAGACTTCCAAGGGCTGTGAAGGAAGTTCAGATTGCTGCCCAGGCTGGAGAAAAGGGGCTTAACTGCTGTCTTACTGCAGAAACAATCATCACCGACATTGAAGTGTCGTATCTTCTATTTCTTGAGGGTAAACTCTTCTTCCAAACTCTCTTATCTTCCTAGTTTACTTTTCATTTATGGTTATTAATGGATTCATGAAGGTCATGTCAATTATTCGCCGCTAGAACCTAGTAATAGGAAGAGTTGTGTGAGGGATCTTCTCATAGCAACTAATCTTATTGTTAGTATTGAAATTTCTCGTTGAAACCACTCATGTATGCAAAGTAAGACTTAGTTGACTATTTAATGATCTCAACCTCTCGCATGTGTTTAACCTAAGCTAAGTACCATTTAATATTTATCTTATCGTTCAATTCCGCATAAAATCTTACTTATTATTGCCTCTAGATCTAAGCGTGCAAACTTCATTAAGAAAATCATTTTCGCATGGGATTATTTCACATCAAGATTAGAATGACTTCAGAGATTATGTAGATAATGTGTTCGAAGTGAATCTTAAAGAGATAGAAAGACAGAATAATTTAAAGTACTAACTGATGATTCATGATATAAATTCAAATCAGAAGCATTATAAATTAGGATTTATGACTTTATAGGATTGTTTAGTGTTTAAAAGTTCTTGTGAAAAATATTTTATATTTTATCGCATGTTTTTAATTTCACATATTTCATGTTCACTTCTTTAGTAGCTTTCGGTGCCATAGTTATGTGAATTTTCCTGACACTCACATCCATGTTATGTGAATGAATGGTTATACAAATTCATTAGGTCTATTCTTTACAGGAAGATCAATTGGATCTATAGGTTTTTTATGTTTAAATGCTGAAACTATTTAAAAGGATTCATGTTGATAAACCTATTGACATATGGATTGCATGCAAACTTAACTATGGGAAATATCTAATCCCATTAAATTTATACTCACTTATTAGATAGTGAAATATATCACCCAAATTTTTATTAAATATTTTAGTCTGATCATTGCTTTGTGAATGATAAGTACATGATAGTTTTAATGGAGTTAAACATATGTTTTATAGGGGTTTTCCAAAATGACTCGGACTATTTAAATATAACATCAAATATAATAGATTTAAGTAAATATCAAATGTAACAGATTTAAGTAATCCATACGATAAAATCTAGATCTATGGGATGCATCAATGATATTATTTAAATAAAGAAAATGTGTCATTAAAAAAAATGATCCACTATGATGAAGATAGAATCATACTTCTTATAAGTTTTTGATAGCCTAACTCACAATCCATACATGTGTATTCCTAAGTTTATAAGGAATATAAAATCCAACATTATTTCTGTTAAAATCCAAGGTGTTCAACACAGATAAGATGCAACGGCTACAATGCATGATCCGTGGGGCGCATGACTCACCCCACAATTCTTTCCATGTTCGGGTAGCTAATTTAGGAAGGATTATATTAGAGTTATTATGTAATTATTTGTTTATACATTAAGATTTCTTATATAGATCTATAAATAGGGAAGAAATCATGAATAAATGAAGCTTTTCTTCTCAAACCTCTTCCTTTCTAACATGGTATCAGAGCATCAGAGGAATTGAAGAGGAAACTATCGTGAAAAAGAGGCCTTCATTGGCCTAGAAGCTTGTTGTCGAAACCAACAACTTTAACCAATTAAATGAGCAAATCAAATTAATTTAAATAATTAAATAATTTCAAAATACATTTAAAATTAAAAATTTAAACTAATTAACTAAGTAATAAAATTTAATTTAAATCAAATTAATTAAGCACCCAATTTAAATAATTTTAACTAATGAGCTGAGTAGTTGATTTTAAATTAAAACTTAACTTCAATTAAAAGTTCACTTAATTAATTAATGCAATTAAATTAAAATTAAATAAAATAATTTCAGAATAATGTTCAAACTAATTTACTATGTACAACTCACACTAAAACTCAAACTCCTAAAAAACAAACCAAAACACAAAACATAAATAAATGCTCCAAAAATCTTATTATAAACCCAGCTGCTGGTAAGCTCCAAACCCATGGTGAGCTCTAACTCCTGGAAAAAACTGCAACTGCAAGCTCCAGCCTCTACAACTGCAAGACCCAACCCCTATGGCTATAAACTCCAACTACTGTAACTGTTGGCTATGAGCACTTGCAAACAAGTAGAAAACAATCAGCACATAATAAATAAAATTAATACTGAAAAGTAAAACTAGCAACTAAATCTAACTACTACAGCTAGAACAAAGTGCTGAAAAGCAAGGTAAAGAACAAACCATAGTGCTAAAGTAGTGTGACAAACTATTGTAGTAGAAAAGCTACAAGCACAAAACAACAAGCACAATATTGAAAGCTAGGGTATAAAATAATTGTTGGCTAGTAAGTGTCAAAATAACAATTGCAGGCTAGTACTAAGGCAAAGCTGGCAAACAAGATAATGACATTTGTGTCAAAACATTGAAGTGTCTAAAACATTAAACTCCTAACTCCGACAATTTTCAATGAAAGTCATAAGTCTGACTTTAGGAAAATTCTTTAGACAAAAATGACTTAACCACTAATCGCTGATTAAAAAGATGATAATTTCTAATAGAAACTGTAAGTCTGATCTCTGAGAAAAATGTTTAGGTAATAATATAACCTTAGACCCTTCACACGGGCATCCTGATTTATATGGTAAGATTGTAAGATTTACCATACGAGCCACTTAGCTTATAGGGCTAGGTTGTAAAACCCGTTGTTATGCAACTTCTAAATCTAGAAGCCATAAGACCTATCTAAACATCTAAACCCCTCACGGGCATCTTAGTCTATAGGGTTAAGTTATAAGACCCACTATTTGGGCCACCTTTAATCAATGTTTAAAATTGCGTATTCGGGTATTGAGGCGTATTTCATTCGTGAGGCGAGGCGTAAGCCTCAAGGCGTTTTGAGGTGTAAGCCTCAAAATCAAAAGATTGCGTAAACATAAAATGATAAATTTTTTATATACTAGTGAATGAATAATATAAAACATAGAAAATATAAGATATGAAGTGAAATCAAAATATCTCAATAATAAGACAACATGAAATATAGTTCAACTCAAAATTCTATCTTTCCCAAATCCTAGTATTCTTTTCATTAACATATAATTCCAATTTCAAAAAATAAATGGCAATCCCATATCACTTAAAAACTCATAAATCATCAGCTCTGTCATCACTAAGGGGTTCTTAATCATCATTATGGCGAACTACTCTTTCCCCTTCCTCCTCTCCTATAGAGTCCAATGTCGGGCATTTACTTCAAGATTTATGTAAGTTTTAATATATATAGCGTAAGGCGTAAGCCTCATGCCAGTGAGGCGAGGCGGGCCTCAAGGCGAGCCTCAAGCAAGTTGAGGCACAAGCCTCATAATAAAAACTCGAGGCGTTTTTTACTGGAATTGCGCAAAGGCGAGCCTCATATTGCGCAATTTTAAACCATGCCTTTAATAGAGGCTATAAGACCCACAATTGGGGTTACTTTCAAATGAAAATTGTTAGCCTCTTCTCAAATCCAATCACACGGGCAACTCTTAACCAGAGCCATAAGACCCAACCCAAACCAAACAAAATTAAAAATTAACATTTTCCACTTTAGTTTACTCGGGATCCTTGAGAGGAGATAATCTATAGCTGCTAATTAGATTCCATGGACACTAAAATCAATGGTTGTTAGTGTTGGTAGACTGAAACTCACGGTATACCCAGGACGACGAAATCATAGGATCTTGATTGGGTGTACCTTCATTCCCCATAACTAAGATTAAAACATTGTTGTACATTTCCACACTCCTTGCACAAATTAAATATATTTCATCATTAATCGAGCGCTCTTCTAATGCGTTAGGAAGAGTAATTAACTAGGGGAGCTTGCTCTCATAGGAAGTAGGACCCAGATCTAAATCCAATCTACCTAAGGGAAAATAAGGAATCTTAAGCTTGCGAGAGCGAGGTTCGTGCCTATTCTATTTTTCCTGAGCGAACACATCTAAAGAGAAATAAATTTGAGTGATTTTTACTTGCATTCGTAGATGAAGATTAGGAGGATGAAATGTTGTTGTAGGTTAGGGAAGAAGAGGCGGGAGGGAGAAGGCTCATTTAAGTGATGCTTGGCTGCAGGAGTAAGGAGAAGGTGTGCGGCTAGCTTCTCATGAGGGAGGAATTCAATGCCATTTTGATTATCTTATGTAATTCTTGTCTTGAATCAGTGAGCGTCGCAAAATTTTTGAGTTGATTGGTTACCAAGAGGGGTGTCGCATGATTCACACAAAGGGAAGGGCAATGGTCTTTGTAATTTGATTGAGGTATTTGAGTGGTTGGATCCTTATCCAGAATACTGTAAATACCAATGTTTTAAACCTGGGATTGTATTGACGCATTCCCTGCAGTGCTATGACAATCATCTCTTTGCTCCCCTGCACACTCCAGCCTTGTCATCCTTAACATTCAGAAACTTCGTCACTTTATTTTTCAGTGCCTAAATACCAGCGCCCATGGAAACTTTCCCCTTCAAAGAAAGAACTGAACATTTAGCTTGGATTGGTTTGAATGAATTTGGGAGGAATGCAAAATAAATTTTACTTTGTAAGTTCATATTAGATATTTGGTTCCAATGTAATTCATTTTAATTGGATTTACATAAGAATTGCCAACAACTGTTTCTCTTTTTCCTTAAACAAGTCTCTAGCCAGTCCTGCTGAAAACTTGGAAGAAAATTTTAGCGGATCATTCATGTGAAAGCACATGCATGCCCCCTCAACAAAAATAAGAAGTTGATTTCTTATTGACCAAATATGATAGAAAAACTAATTTGCCACTCAATTTTTTCTCAGACAAACAAGTTGGTGAAAACCAGTTTAATTCAGTTCCTTTGTCAGTTTTTGTTTCCCTTTCCATTTGATTTCTTCTCTTTCAGTTCTTTAAGGTTTAAACCAAACAATGCCAAATGTAAAAGCGTAATAGATGGTAAGAGAAAAATTAAGAGATGGTGCATCAATTGATATAGGTAGGGATGAGAAGAGGTGAAAATAGTGTGCCTGTAGTTCCTTGCTGCTGCTAGCCATACTTCAGCGGAATCTTTCTTTTTTCACGTGATTGTTGCTATCTGACCTCTTTTTCTTTTCCTAATAATAGCACCCCGAGCTTCTATTGAAAACTTCTGTTGTTGGGTATGGTCATATTTTAGGAGAAAAAGGAATGTTTCTAACAGTCTTTATTGCTGATTGAATGGAGAAATGACTTGTAGAGGAAAATCTCCAAACAAACTGATCGACTTAGAGGAAAGAGGGGAATATCCATAGCTTTTATGCAGTCTACAATGTCCCTGTTCAAAATGCTTTATAACTCTAAGAAGCTCTAGGAAGCAGACTAAATGGGTAGGGTCTGTTGCGGTTGGATTCCAAAATAGGAGAAAAAATGAGTTTGTCCTGCTTAAGACTTGGCCGTTGGCTTTACTGTGGCATCACATCATGGTTTTTAATTCCCTTGCGGGGTTGTTGTTATGTCTTTTGGATGCTATGGCCATCCGTTTACTACTGGGCTCCAAGCTTTACGTTCTTACAATTATACCTGTGAAATTGTTTAAGAATGTGAGCGGGAAATTAATCATTATGTTCTATTTTATTTTATTTTGAAGCATTTCCGTTTATCACTTATTAATTCCATTTATGTTAAAATGACTATTTATTTTAGTTGATATCTTGAGCTATATTTGGCCTATTTCTCCATCTGAAAATTCTCTATACAGGGCGAGTTTGACGATACAGAGGGTGTATGGATTTGTGCCCTGCTTTTAGCTATTTTATTTCAAGAGGAAAAGGTTATTCGGTCACCAACAACCAACAAAATAATACCTTCACTATCTTGCTTGCTGATGTCAGATGAAATTAATGAAAAATATTTTGCTGCTCAAGCAATTTGTAGTCTTGTTTGTGCCAGCGATGAAGCAATTCATCTTGCTATTGCAAATGCAGGTTCTGTTGGAGGACTAATCAGCTTAGTTGGTCATGCAGAATCAGAAACGCCGAACCTTGTTGCTTTGTCTGAAGAGTTTAATCTGGTGAGAAACCCTGACAACATTGCACTCCAGCATTTGTTTGAGGTAGAAGATATTAGGATTGGTGGCATTGCTCGCAAGTCAATACCCATGTTGGTGGACCTTCTTAGACCAATGCCTGATAGACCAAGAGCTGCTCCAATTGCTGTTCATCTTCTGACACAGATAGCAGAAGCAAATGATGCCAACAAATTGGTTATGGTTGAAGCTGGAGCTCTGGAAGCATTGACCAAGTATTTGTCTTTAAGTCCACAGGATTCCACCGAAGCCTCCATAACTGATCTTCTTGGGATCTTATACAGCAATCCGGACATACTTCAACATGATGTTTCTTCAGGTTCATTGAATCAGCTTATAGCTGTTTTACGGTTGGGGTCTAGAAGGGCTAGATTTAGTGCTGCAAGGGCTTTGCAGGAGCTTTTTGGATCGGAGGATGTCAGAGATACTGAAATAGCTCGACAAGCTATTCAACCATTGGTAGACATGCTAAATGCAGGATCTGAGAGGGAGCAGGAGGCAGCCCTTATTGCACTGATCAAACTGACTGCTGGAAACATTTCGAAGGCATCAGCTTTGACTGATGTTGAAGGGTCTCCACTTGAAAGTCTCTATAAAATTTTAGTATCCAGTTCTTCTTTAGAATTGAAGACAAATGCTGCACGGCTTTGTTATATTTTATTTGGAAACTCAACCATCAGGGCTATGCTCATTGCATCACAATGTGTACAGCCCTTGATTTCACTAATGCGTTCAAGCAATGGCGAAGCAATAGAGTCTGGTGTACGTGCTTTTGAAAGGTTGTTGGATGATGAACAACACGCAGACATTGCAGCTGAATGTGATGTTGTATCACTCTTGGTTCAATTTGTTTCAGGGTCAAACCATCAACTTTCTGAGATCACTATCAATGCTCTGATTAAGTTAGGAAAGGATCGACCTCACTGCAAACTTGACATGGTGAATGCTGGAATTGTTGATAATGCACTTGAGATGCTTCTTGATGTGCCAGGCTCGTTATGCTCTTTGATCTCTGAGCTTCTCCGAATTTTAACGAACAATAGTGGTATTGCTAAAAGTGCAGATGCTGCAAAAATGGTAAAGCCCCTTTTCTCAGTCTTACAGCGTACAGACATCTCTTTGTGGGGACAGCATAGCACCTTGCAAGCTCTTGTGAATATATTGGAGAAACCACAGAGCTTGGCTATCTTAAAATCAACTCCGAGCCAAGTTATTGAGCCTTTGATATCATTCCTAGAGTCACCATCCCAAGCCATTCAACAGCTTGGCACTGAGTTACTGTCTCATCTTTTGGAGCAGGAGCATTTCCAGCAAGACATTACCACCAAAAATGCAGTTATTCCACTTGTTCAGCTTGCTGGCATTGGGATATTGAGTCTGCAACAAACAGCAATAAAATCACTTGAGAGTATCTCCTTGAGCTGGCCAAAGGCTGTTGCTGATGCAGGGGGCATTCTTGAGCTTTCTAAGGTAATTGTTCAGGATGATCCTCTGCCAAGTGCTGCACTGTGGGAATCCGCTGCACTGGTTCTGTCAAATATTCTTAAATCAAATCCAGAGTACCATTTCAAAGTCCCACCAATAGTGCTTGTGAGATTGTTGCATTCCACAGTGGAGAACACGGTAGCAATAGCTCTGGGTGCTCTCATTGTTCAGGAGAGGCATGATCCTTCAACTGGTGCACTGATGGCTGACTCAGGTGCAGTAGATGCACTCTTAGAGCTGCTAAGATATCATCAGTGTGAAGAAGCTTCGGCAAGATTAATTGAAGCATTATTCAATAATCCAAGGGTGCGAGAAAAGAAAACTTCTAAATATGCAATAGCTCCTCTATCTCAATATCTGTTAGATCCACAGACCAGATCTCAGCCTGCAAAATTTTTGGCAACTCTTGCACTTGGTGACCTTTTCCAGAACGATGGACTTGCAAGAACTAGTGATGCTGTATCTGCATGTCGTGCTCTCATAAGCCTGCTTGAGGACCAACCAACTGAAGAAATGAAAATGGTGTCATTATGTGCATTGCAAAACTTAGTTATGCACAGCAGGACAAATAGGCGGGCAGTTGCAGAGGCTGGTGGAATTTTGGCGCTACAGGAACTATTACTGTCACAAAATGCTGAAGTCTGTGCACAGGCTGCATTGCTGATTAAGTATCTATTTTCAAATCATACACTTCAAGAATATGTGTCAAATGAGCTTATCAGGTCTTTAACAGGTGAATTAGTTTTTAAAATTCATTGTGAGTAGTTCACCATTAGGATGCGGGGATAAAATTAATATGCAAGGAGTAGAAAGGAGCAGAATAGTGCGATAAAAAGCACATTACAAGAGCTGTACAAAAAAGAAAAACATAGTTAACACCTCATGTGACATTCAACATGAGTGAATGAAGAATAAAGCTTCATAAAGCTTACCACCATTATTGTAAGGATAAGTTTAATGATGATGATGATGATGGTGATTTAGCTCAAATCGAAATTAATATGCAAATTACTAAGTCATACTTAGCTCATTGAAATTAAATATTATTTCTTATGAAATTTTATTGACCCATTTGGTTTGCCCCTTTGCTCTATTTTTTGTTAATGTTGGTTTTTTGGAGTTAGCAGTATCATATTTTGTGTGTATTTTTTCTTAAAAATCAAACTTCATTAGTTCCTGCAATTCCTAGTCTTAATCTGCTACTAACATGGCTCTTTTTGCAGCTGCATTGGAAAACGAGTTGTGGTCCAATGCCACCACAAATGAAGAAGTTCTAAGAACTATATATGTGATATTCTCAAACTTCAAAAAGCTACGAACATCTGAAGCGGCTCTGTGCATTCCACAATTGGTTGGTGCACTGAAGACTGGAAGTGAGCCTGCGCAGGAATCCGTGCTTGACACTCTTTGCTTGTTAAAAGACTCATGGTCTGAGATGAATGAAGATATTGCAAAAGCACAGGCTCTAATTGCTGCTGAAGCAATACCCATACTTCAATTGCTCATGAAGACTTGCCCACCAAGCTTTCATGAAAGAGCGGACAGCTTACTGCACTGCTTACCTGGATGCTTAACAGTGACTGTTAAGCGAGGAAACAACTTGAAGCAGACCATGGGGAATACAAATGCATTTTGTCACTTAAAGATAGGAAATGGCCCTCCAAGGCAAACAAAGGTAGGCATAATTTGGAAATGTTTCAACACACACACACACACATATATATATATATATATATATTTGGACAGTTAGGGGATTCAAGCCCGGGTGATTTGGGAGGAATTTCTTCCATCGACCACTCGGCCGCAGACGTGATATCTATCCTTTTCATAATACACAATAATTTCTCTTTTTATTCCTGTATCTCAGGTGGTAAGTCATAATACATGCCCAGAATGGAAGGAAAGTTTTACCTGGGCTTTTGATGTTCCCCCAAAAGGACAGAAGCTTTATATTCTATGTAAAAGCAAAAATACATTTGGAAAGGTAAAAAAAGAAGAAGAAGAAGAAGAAAAACGTGATTGCAATTCATTTTTATATTTTTTGGATCTCATTTTGCCTATTTATTTGTAGACTACTCTTGGAAGAGTAACCATCCAGATTGACAAAGTAGTGACAGAGGGACTGTATAGTGGGCTCTTCAGTCTAAGCCATGACAGCAATAAAGACTTGTCAAGAACACTTGAAATTGAAATTCTGTGGTCAAATAGGATGTGTGGTGACGAAGTGTGATTCTTCAAAGTGCTGCAGTTGGAATTTGATCAATCAGATCTTAGAAAGCAAAAGCGTAGTAGCTGAAACGTCTTTGCCTAAAGTGCTATTTGGGCAGAAGAGGAAATGTGTACACCTATGGAGCAAAAGCTCGGCATTCTACAGTGATTGGCGTCCTGAGTGAATCAAATACTACTGAGGTTTGAACCGGATGCCTATAATGATATCCTCAATTCTGCTTTTCTTTAGGTTTTGTACAGATTAGTTTGTATTTGTTTCTACTACGATTTCATGATGGTTAAGAATGCCATTATAGATGGTTTGATGGTGCTGCTTTCTTTAATTGATACAAGGCGAGCACCATGGTCTCTCTCTGTATTCATGTTATCCAAAAGGCAACCCATTTGCAACAAAATTCGTGCAGATAGCAATTCTGTGCTTTTTAGTAATCTTATCCTACAGTTGAATCATTCTGTGCAGATGTTCTACCTGGAAGATTGTTTTGGAAGTTCAAGGTATTTGCGCTTGTTCAGTCTTAAGGTTCTTTTAGGAAGACCTGAAAGCTTACATATCAAATTAGCGCAATATTTTACCATCTTGCAATGTATGAAAGTTTTTATTTTGTTTTCTTTTTATTATATTCGATAGTTTAATATAAAAATATTGAAAAAGTGTTTTATTTTGATTGGAGGAAAATTGCTGTAGAAATAAATGCAGAAAATCTGGGAAATTATAGAGTTAGCGGTTTGCCCCTTGAAATGCGACGACCTAATATAAATATATCTTACTCAAAGCATGAGGATTAAAAAATAACGTCTTATTATTGTCCCATCACCTCATCATCAAGCCACTAGTCCCATCGCCCTTCATAAGTCGTCGAACGCAGCTAAGCTTCTCTCTCTCTCTCTCTCTCTCTCTCTCTCTCCACTTGTTTGCTCTCTTCCTCTTCATCTCTTACCAAAATTCTTGAACATCGGCTATAGTCCCTCAAACCACCGTCGTCTGCCGACAATAGTCTTTCATACCACCGTTGCTCACCGGCTACGGTCCCTCCGACCACCATCTTCAGTTAGTTATGGCCCTTCGACAACCATTGCGTGCTAACTATGGTCCCTCTAACAATTGTCTCTTGCCAACTATAGTCCACTCCAACCACTGTTGTTGTCGACTAAAGTCCCTTTGACTCAGTCGCTTGTAAACTATGCTCCTTTGACCATCATCGCCTGCCATCTAATGTCCCTCTAATAATTGCTTCCCGAGGGCTACGGTTCATCCATCCACCGTCGCATGCTGATTACGGTCTCTCTAACCACCGTCATTCGCCAACTATGGTCCCTTTGACTATCGTTTCCCCTCTAATTATAGTCCCTCCGACTACCATTGCCTGCCAGTTATGGTCCCTCCGACCACCATTGCATGCTGATTACGATCTCTCCGACCACCATCATTGGTTGATTATTGTCCCTCCCAACAATCGTCTCCCGCGGATTATGGTCCCTTCGACCACCTTTGCTTGCTGACTACGGTCCACTCCGACCATCAGCACCCGTTGATTATGATCCCTTATGCCACTGGTGCATGTCGATTAAAGTCCCTCTGACCTCCGTATCTCGCCGACTATGATCCCTCGAAGCATCTTCACTCACCAACTAAAGTCCCTCCAACCGCCATTGCCCGTCAACTACGATCCCTCTGACTAGTATAGTACCGACTACAGTCTCTCCAACAACCCTCACCCTCGACTGCGGTCCCTCTGGCCATCGTCAACTATTGGGCCACAATTGCTAGTCAACTATGGTCCATTCAACCACCATCATACACTTATTACAATCCACTCCGACCATTGTTACATGCAGACTACGATCCCCCCCGAACTCCGTCGCCCACCAACTCCGATCACCATCTTTCGCTAACTATGTCCCTTGGACCACCGTTACCCCAAGACTATGGCTCATTAGGCCACAGTCGCTTGTTAACTACGGTCCATCCGACCACCATCGTACACTTACTACAATCCACTCCGACCACTGTTGCCCGCAGACTATGGTACCCCCAAACATTGTCGCCCGTCGACTACGATCCCTTTAACCACCTTCACCCATCAAACTATAGTCTCTGAGACCACCGTCATCCGCCGACTATGGTCCATTCAACCACCATCATCTTCCAACTAAGGTCCCTCAAACCACCACCACCCACTGATTACATTCCCTCATACTACCCTCACCCGCTAATTATGGTGTCTCTAACCATCGTTGCTTGCCAGCTACAATCCCTTTGACAACTATCGACAGCTGACTATGATCCCTTTGACAACCATCGTACACAGACTATGATCCCTTTGACCATCATCACCCACCGACTATGACACACTTTAACTACCATTACCCACTGATTATGGACCCTTTGACCACCGTCAAAAGTCCCTCTAGACTCCCTTTCCTACCGACTAGGGTCTCTTTGACCACCTTCACCCATGGACTATGGTCCCTCCAACCATTATCACACGTAGATTATGGTTCCTTTGACCACCACCACCCACCAGCTACGGTCCCTCTGACCACTGTCACCCGCGAACTATGGTCCCTCCGACCCTCGTCGCTCTCCGACTATGGTCCAGCTCGAACATCGTCGCCCATTGACTACGACCCCTTTGACCAACATTGTTCGCCGACTATGGTCCCTTCGACCACCATCACTCGTTGTGGTCCAATCCGACCATCATCCCTTGCCGACTACTGTCAACTCCAACCACCATTGCTTGCCGATTACAATCCCTTCGACCATTGTTACCTGCCAACGAAAGTCCCTCCGACAATTGTTGCCCGTTGACTATGGTACCTCTAACCATCGTTGCTCGCCGACTATTGTCCCTCCAACCACCGTTGCCCGCTAAATACGATCCATTCAACCACCATCGCTTGTTGACTATGTCCTCATACCACCGTCTCTAGGGGAGGCTCTGTAGTCAGCTGAGGGTGGGAAATTGCCACCCAAAAAAAAAAAAAAAAACGATATCATAGGAAAGAAGAAAACTATAGCTGCAACAAGTAGATAAGGTGTTTCTTTAATACTATTTTAGGTATATAATGTACTGTATATTTCCCCACCTAGCAACCCTAATTTTACCAAGTAAGATAAATAAAACTTACCCTACATGGCTACGTGCAGCACCTATGTTTATTCAAATGAAGAATAAAATTGTAGCTGCGCATGCGCCTGTCGTTAGAACGAAGAAAGTCATAGCCCTGAACCCACAGAGCTGGTTCATTTGTTACTGTTCCCACATGTGCACGAATTTGCAATCTTCTCTAGCTAAAACATGTAAGGTGGATTCCCTATTTAGCAATTTTTTGGAGCAGGTAGAAGCCCCCAATTTGGGTTTAACATAAAATAGTCGCCATAGTCCAATTACAATTCTACAACAACAATAACAAGCCTTTATGTCACTACGTGCGGTTGGCTACATGAATCCTTTTTCTCCATTGTATCATATTAAAAGTTAAATTCTTATTTAAATCTAATAAAGGAAGATCATTTCTAAAATTTTATAACCAAATCTTTTTAGGTTTTACTCTATCTTTCTTAACATAAGTCAAATCTAATACCTCTACTTTTCTAACCTTGTCATCAGAAGGCCGCCGTTTGATGTGACCAAGCCATCTAAGGCGCTCTCTCTAATCTTATCTTATATTGGAGCTACTCCAACCTTTTCACGTATATGCTTATTTCATATCCTATCTCTAAAGATAAAGCCATCCATCCACCTGAGCATCCTCATCTCTACCACACTTAACTTATTATTATGCTTCTCTTTTAATGGCCAACATTCGTCACTATAAAACATTTTAGGCCTCACCCCATCTTATAGAATTTTCCCTTAAGTTTCAGGGGCACTTTTTTATCACACAATAAGCCCGGTGCATTCCTCCACTTCAACCATCCAACTTGAATTCTGTTGATAATATCCCCATCTATTTCACCATCACTCTGAATAATATATCCAATATATCTAAAATGTGTACTCTTATTAATGACTTGATCGCTCAAAGTCACAATCCTCTCACTAGGTCTATTACTACTAAAATTACACTCCATATATTCCATTTTAGATCTACTCATGCGGAAACCTTTAGACTCTAAGGTTGACTTCTATAATTCAAGTTTACCTTCAACTCCCTCTCTAGTCTTATCAGTAAGAAGAATATCATCAACAAAAAATATACACCAAAATACATCATCTTGCAAATGTCTAGTGAGAACATCCATGACTAAATCAAAAAAGATATAGGCTTAAGGCTGATCCTTGATGTAACCCAACCGAAATTGGGAAATACTTGGTCAAACCACCTTGTGTTTGGAAACAAGTAATAACTCTAGCATATATATCCTTAATGATTTGAATATAAGCATGATTAACTCATTTCTTTTCAAGAATTCTACATAGCACTACTCTTGGAACTTTATCATATGTTTTTTTCTAAATCAATAAATATCATATGTAGATCCTCCTTATTTTCTCTATATTTCTCCATCAAACCTTAATAAATGTATGGCTTCCATAGTCGATATACACGACATGATCCAAATTGATTTTGAGAAACATTAGTGTCATGCTGCAACCTATGCTCCATAACTCGCTCCCATAGTTTTAACGTATGACACATTAACTTAATTCATCTATTATTCGCACAATCTTGTGCATCACCTTTATTCTTAAAAATATAAATTAACACACTCATTCTCCACTCATCTAGCATCTTTTTAGTCTTCAAAATAGTATTAAAAAAATTAATAAGCCAAGAAATTCCTTCATCTCCTAAGCATTTCCACACCTATATTGAAATATCATCAGGTCAACAGCTTTTCCACCCTTCATTTTCTTTGAAGCCTATCTAACTTCGATTTTACTAATACACCGATAAAAATATAACCTTTATTTTCATTTAGGGTGCTAAGGTCACCATAGTCAATCGTATTTTTACATTCTTCATTAAAAAGTTTAGCAAAATATCTCATCCACCTTTGTTGAATATCATCTTCTAAGAAAAGTATTTTTTGATCTTCATCCTTAATA
>NW_021319551.1:1553806-1584406 GCF_001605985.2 Dendrobium catenatum
TCTTTGCCTAAAGTGCTATTTGGGCAGAAGAGGAAATGTGTACACCTATGGAGCAAAAGCTCGGCATTCTACAGTGATTGGCGTCCTGAGTGAATCAAATACTACTGAGGTTTGAACCGGATGCCTATAATGATATCCTCAATTCTGCTTTTCTTTAGGTTTTGTACAGATTAGTTTGTATTTGTTTCTACTACGATTTCATGATGGTTAAGAATGCCATTAGAGATGGTTTGATGGTGCTGCTTTCTTTAATTGATACAAGGCGAGCACCATGGTCTATCTGTATTCATGTTATCCAAAAGGCAACCCATTTGCAACAAAATTCGTGCAGATAGCAATTCTGTGCTTTTTAGTAATCTTATCCTACAGTTGAATCATTCTGTGCAGATGTTCTACCTGGAAGATTGTTTTGGAAGTTCAAGGTATTTGCGCTTGTTCAGTCTTAAGGTTCTTTTAGGAAGACCTGAAAGTTTACATATCAAATTAGCGCAATATTTTACCATCTTGCAATGTATGAAAGTTTTTATTTTGTTTTCTTTTTATTATATTCGATAGTTTAGTATAAAAATATTGAAAAAGTGTGTTATTTTGATTGGAGGAATATTGCTGTAGAAATAAATGCAGAAAATCTGGGAATTTATGGAGTTAGCGGTTTGCCCCTTGAAATGCGACGACCTAATATAAATATATCTTACTCAAAGCATGAGGATTAAAAAATAACGTCTTATTATTGTCCCATCACCTCATCATCAAGCCACTAGTCCCATCGCCCTTCATAAGTCGCCAAACGCAGCTAAGCTTCTCTCCCTCATGCACTCTCTCTCTCTCTCTCTCTCTCTCTCTCTCTCTCTCTCTCTCTGCGCGCACCTATTTGTTTGCTCTCTTCTTCTTCATATCTTACCAAAATTCTTGAACATCGTCTACAGTCTCTCAAACCACTGTGTTCCTTTGACAATAGTCTTTCAGACCACCGTTGCTCACCGGCTACGGTCCCTCCGACAACCGTCGCTCACTGGCTACGGCCTCCGACCACAATCATCAATTAGCTATGGCCCTTCGACAACCATCGCCTGCTAACTATGATCCCTCTAACAATTATCTCTTGCCAACTATAGTCCACTTCAACCGCTGTTGTTGTCGATTAAAGTCCCTTTGACCTCAGTCGCCCGTAAACTATGCTCCTTTTGACCATCATCGCCCGCCATCTAATGTCCCTCTAATAATTGTTGCCCGAGGGCTACGGTTCATCCAGCCACCGTCGCATGTTGACTACAGTCCCTCTGACTACCGTCATTTGCCAACTATGGTCCCTTTGACTATCGTTTCCCTCTAATTATAGTACCTCCGACTACCATTGCCCGCTAGTTATGGTCCCTCCGACCACCATTGCATGCGGACCATGACCCCTCCGACCACCATCGTTGGTTGATTATTGTCCCTCCAACCTTCGTCGCCCGCGGACTATGGTCCCTTCGACCACCTTTGCTTGCTGACTACGGTCCACTTCGACCATCATCACCTGCTGATTATGATCCCTTATGCCACTGGCACCTCTCAATTAAAGTCCCTTTGACCTCCGTATCTCGATGACTATGATCCCTCGAAGCACCTTCACTCGCCAACTAAAGTCCCTCCAATTGCCATCGCCTGTCGACTACGATCCCTCTGACTAGTATCGCCTACCTACTACAGTCCTTCCAACCACCATCACCCTCGACTACGATCCCTTCGACCATCGTCAACTATTGGGCCATAGTCGCTAGTTAACTATGGTCCATTCAACCACCATCATACACTTACTACAGTCCACTCCGACCATTGTTACTTACAGACTATGATCCCCCTGAACTTCGTCGCCCACCAACTACGATCCCTCCGACCACCATCTTTCTCTAACTATGGTCCCTTGGACCATCGTTGCCCCCAGACTATGGTTCATTAGGCCACAGTCGCTCGTCAACTACGGTCCATCCGGCCACCATTATACACTTACTACAATCCACTCCAACCACGGTTGCCCGCAGACTACGGTCCCCCCAAACATCGTCGTCCGTTAACTACGGTCCCTCTAACCACCTTCACCCGTCAAACTATAGTCTCTGAGACCACCATCATCCGCCGACTATGGTCCATTCAACCACCATCATCCTCCAACTATGGTCCCTCAAACCACCACCACCCACTGACTACGTTCCCTCATACTACCCTCACCCGCTAACTACGGTGCCTCTAACCACCGTTGCTTGCCAGCTACAGTCCCTTTGACCACTATCGATAGCTGACTATGATCCCTTTGACAACCATCGCACGCCGACTATGGTCCCTTTGACCACCGTCACCCACCGACTATGACACACTATAACTACCATTACTCACCGATTACGGACACTTTGACCACCGTCATATGCCATCGAAAGTCCCTCTAGCTTCCCTTGCCCATTGATTATGGTCTCTTTGATCACCTTCACTCATGGACTACTGTCCCTCCAACCATTATCACACGTAGAATATGGTTCCTTTGACCACCATCCCCTGCCAGCTACGGTCCCTCTGACCACCGTCACCTGCGAACTATGGTCCCTCTGACCCTCGTCGCTCGCCGACTATGGTCCAGTTCGAACATTGTCGCCCATTGACTACGGCCCCTTTGACCAACATCGCTTGCCGATTATGGTCTCTTCGACCACCATCACTCGTTGTGGTTCAATCCGACCATCATCCCTTGTCGACTACTATCCACTCCAACCACCGTTGCTTTCCAATTATAGTTCCTTCGACCATTGTTACCTGCCAATGAAAGTCCCTCTAACCACTGTTGCCCGTTGACTATGGTCCCTCTAACCACCGTTGCCCGCCGACTATTGTCCCTCCAATCACCGTTGCCCGTTACATACAATCCTTTCAACCACCATCGCTCGTTGTCTACGTTTCCTCATACCACCGTCTCTAAGGGAGGCTTTGCAGTCAGTTGAGGGTGGTAAATTGCCCACCCTCAAAATTTCAAAACATTAGTTTTAGTACTTCTATGTATATTTTCCCAACTGTAACCTTAGTTTGCCAAAATAAGGAAAAAAAAAACACGATACCCCTAGGAAAGAAGAAAACTATAGCTGCAACAAGCAGATAAGGTGTTTCTTTAATACTATTTAGGTATATAATATATTGTATATTTCCCCAACTAGCAACCCTAATTTTACCAAGTAAGATAAATAAAACTTACCCTACATGGCTACCCGCAGCACCTATTGTTTGTTCGAAGAAGAAAAAAATTGTAGCTGCATATGCACCTGTCGTTAGAACGAAGAAAGTCATAGCCCTAAACCCACATAGCTGGTTCATTTGTTACTGTTCCCACATTTGCACGAAGGACTTTTATTTGGTTCGGTGTAAGGATGCAGATGAATATTCGGTTGTAGGCAAAATTGCGCCTATACCGAGGTGTACCGAGTTTTTTGAAAAAACTCGGTACACCTCGGTATAGGCGCGATTTTGCCTACGACCGAATGTTCCTCTGCATCTAGTCGGAGGACGTAATAATTCTTCTTTGCACGAATTTGCAATCTTCTCTAGCTCAAACATGTAAGGTGGATTCATATTTAGCAATTTCCTGGAGCAGGTAGAAGCCCCAAATTTGGGTTTAACATAAAATAGTTGCCATAGGCCTCTTACAATTCTACAACAACAACAACAAGTATTTATCCCACTACGTGCGGTCGGCTATATGAATCCTTTTTTTTCATTGATTCATATTAAAAGTCAAATTCTCGTTTAAATCTAATAAAAAAAGATCATTTCTTTTATTTTCTAACCAAGTCTTTTTAGGTATGTTTCTATCTTTCTTAACATAAGTCAAATCTAATACCTCTACTTTCCTAACCTTGTCATCAGAAGGTCGTCGTTTTATGTGACCAAACCATCTAAGGCGCTCTCTCTAATCTTGTCTTCTACTGGAGCTACTCTAACCTTTTCACGTATATGCTCATTTCGTATCCTATCTCTAAGGGTAAAGCCACTCACCCACTTGAGCATCCTCATGTCTGCCACACTTAACTTAGTATTATGCTTCTCTTTTAATGGCCAACATTCGTCAACATAAAACATTTTAGGCCTCACCACCATCTTATAGAATTTTCCCTTAAATTTTAGGGGCACTTTTTTTTATCACACAAAAAGCATGATGCATTCCTCCACTTCAACCATCCAACTTGAATCTGTTGGTAATATTCCCATCTATTTCACCATCACTCTAAACAATAGATCTAATATATCTAAAACGTGTACTCTTATTAATGACTTGATTGACCAATGTCACAATCCCTTTACTAGGTTTGTTACTACTAAAATTACACTTCATATATTCCGTTTTAGATCTACTCAAGCGAAAACCTTTAGACTCTAAGGTTGACCTCTATAATTTAAATTTTCATTCAACTCCCTCTCTAGTCTTATCAATAAGAAGAATATCATCAGCAAAAAGCATACACCAAGGCACATCCTCTTGCAAATGTCTAGTGAGAACATCCATGACTAAAGAAAAAAAGATATGAGCTTAAGACTGATCCTTGATGTAACTCAACTGAAATAGGGAAATACTTGGTCAAACCACCATGTGTTTGAACACAAGTAATAACTCATGCATACATATCTTTAATAATTTGAATATAAGCATTGTTAACTCCTTTCTTTTCAAGAACTCTCCATAGCACTTTTCTTTGAACTTTATCATATGTTTTTTCTAAATCAATAAATATTATATGTAGATCCTCCTTATTTTTTCTATATTTCTCCATCAAATCTTTTAATAAATGTATGACTTCCATAGTCGATATACCCGGCATGAATCCAAATTGATTTTGAGAAATATTAGTATTATGCCGCAACCTATGCTCCATAACTCGCTCTCATACTTTTAACGTATGACACATTAACTTAATTACTCTATTATTCGCACAATCTTATGCATCACCTTTATTATTAAAAATAAGAATTAACAAACTCATTCTCCACTTATCTGACATCTTTTTAGTCTTCAAAACAGTATTTAAAAGTTTAGTAAGCCAAGAAATTCCTTCATCTCCTAAGCATTTCCACACCTCTATTGGAATATCATGAGGTCAACAGCTTTTCCACCTTTCATTTTTTCTAAAGCCTCTCTAAATTCAGTTTTACTAATATGTCGATAAAAACATAAACCTTTATTTTTATTTAGGGTGCTAAGGTTGCTATAGTTAATCGTATTTTCACATTCTTTATTAAAAAATTTAGCAAAATATCTCATCCACCTTTGTTGAATATCATCTTCTAAGAAAAGTACTTTTTGATCTTCATTCTTAATACATTTCATTTGTTCTAAATCCTTACTATTCATATCTCTTTGTTTGGCTAACTTATACATATATATATTTCTCATTCCTTAGTATCTAATCTATTATATAAATCACTAAAAGCTAAGGTCTTAAAATCATATATCACTTTCTTAGATTCCTTATGTATCTTTTTATATCTTTCACAATTATCAAAGTTTTTATAATTAAATCAACTTTTATAATAAATTTTCTTATTTTTAATCTTATCTTGTACATTTAGTTTCTACCACCAATTATGTTTAATATTAGGAGCTTTTTCTTTTGAAACTCCAATCACATCTTTTGCAATATTCTTAATATCACTAGCCATATTTTTTCACATAACATTAGCATCCTCATGCACAAATAAAATCTTAAGATCTAAAATCTAACTCATAAAAATATTTTTATTAATATTCTTTAAATGCACCCATTTAATCATAGAATATCATTTTACTTTATTTTTTATTTTCTACCCCTTAATCTTAAAGTCCAAAACTAATAACTGATGTTGGATACATAAATTTTCACTCGGAATAATTTTATAATCTCATAAATGTTCACTCATAATAACTTTACAATCTTTGTAATCTAAACGATATAATTTTCTTGTAAGAAAATAATCAATCTGAGTTGTATTATATTCATTTTTATAAGTGATGAGATGTTCTTTCCTTTTTTTTTAATAAGATATTAGTAATTAAAAAATCAAAAGCTAAACAAAAATCTAATATGGTCTTGCAACCTTCATTTGTCGTTTCAAACCCATGACCACCATGAATATTTTTAAAATCATCTACCTCTCTACCAACATGTCCGTTTAAATCTCCTCCAATAAATTTTTTTTTTCAAGAGATATCTTTTGTATTAATTCTTCTAAGTCATTCAAAAAATTTAATTTTAAACTCATATACAAACCTATTTGAGGAGCATAAGCACTTATAATATTAATAATCTTAGCATCAACAATAATCTTTAAAGTTATAATTCTATCTCCAATTCTATTAATTTTTATAACATTATCATTCAAACTCTTATCTATTCATACATACACTATTTTTTGCACAACTCATACTCAAATACTAAAGTTTAAATCCTAAACTATCAATCTATTTAGCTTTCTCTTCAACCCATTTAGTTTCCTGAATGCACATAATATTTAACTTCGTATGAATCATATTGGGACAAATTTAATAGGCATATTTGGTAAAGGGATCTTATCAACCAAAAAAGAAACATAATTTCTCTCAACTAATAATAGGAAATATTACTTAGAAATTTAATTCTAAATGGTTTGAAGAATATCCGAAATGGTTAGACTATAGTGTACACAAAAATGCTATATTCTTTTTAAATTGTTATCTATTCAAACCTCAAGAACAGATAATTATAAGTCAAGGTGGTAGTGATTCATTCATTGGTGAAGGATTCAAAAATTAGAAGAAAAAATTATTAACTCATGTTGGAGAAAATAGTAGTGCTCTCAACAAAGTAAGACAGAAATATGAAGATTTAATAAATCTTAAATTATATAGTGTTCCTATTTTATGGCTTATTAAGAATGATATAATAAATCTTGATTGTGTTAGATTTCTTCTATGACAAGGTTTGTCCTTTCATGGTCACGATGAGGCATCTGATTAAAATAATAAAGGTAATTATTTAAAATTATTTCATTTTCTTGTAAGTCACAATAAAGAAATTAAGGATGTTACTTTTGAAAATGCTGGTGCAAAATTGAATTGATTTCACCAAAAGTTCATATATAAATTTATTGTGCAGCGACTGCTGAAACATTAATTTATATCAGGAATGATATTGGCAATTCTTACTTCGCCGTTCTTGTAGATGAGACTCGTGATGTGTTAACAAAGGAGAAGTTGGTTGTGGCTCTGAGATACATGGATAATAAAGGGCAAGTTATGGAAATATTTATTGGTATCAAATATATTTCTTCAACTAATATAGTTAAACTTAAAGTAGTAGTTGAAGCAATTCTTATCAAGAATTCATTGAGCTTACATAGAATATGTGGTCAATGTTATGATGGGACATCGAAGGCACTTATTCTTATTGATAATACTCAAGCATTTATGTTCATTATTTTATCCATCAACTCCAATTATGCTTGATTGCTATAGAGAATAATCATTGACAAGTGAAACATTTATTTGAGCTCGCTTCTAGAATAACAAATACTGTTGGGGCTTCCTATAAGAGATAAGATACTCTTAAAGTTATTCAACATGATAAAGTACTTTTACATCGCAAAGCGGAAAATCTAGTCAGTGGTTGAGATTTAAATCAAGAGATTAATTTACAAAGATCTAGTGATATTCGATGTACTTAACATTTTCATACTTTAATTTGTCTCATGAGAATGTAAGCTTCTATACTTGAGTTGCTTGAGATGTTAAGGAGGAATGAGTACATGATTAACAATCAGTTGAAGTAGTTATTCTGATTATTATAATGGAGTTTTTTTATTTTATTTTCACAGTGCATTTAATGATTAATGTTTTGGGGATTCCAAATGAGTTATCATAATAAATACAAAGAAAAGATCAAGACATTGAAAATGCTATGAAAATAGTGCAAGTATCTAAGCAATGGCTACATATATTGAGGAAGAATGGATGGAGTACTTTACTTAATGAAGTGTTATATTTTTGTAGTGTTTTTGAAGTTGATGTTCCAAATATGAATAGTACATACAAAACTCACCATTGATAAGTGCGAAGAGGTGAAAAAATAATAACATACATCATTTACATGTTAAGTTATTTTATTCTATTATTAACATGCAATTTCAAGAGCTAAATAATCAATTTTCTAAATCTAGTGCTAAGTTGTTTCTTTGTATGCCCTCCTTAAACATAAGTGATTTCTTTCTTGTTTATAATGAAAGGAAATTGATATGTCTAGCAGAGTTATATCCAAGTGACTTTTCTATAATTGAGCTTATGGCTTTTAAAAGATAATTATCAACTTATATTATTGATATACTTAGTAGTGAGGAGTTCTCATCTTTAAGCAGTATTGTTGATATTGCAAAGCAAATTGTTAAGGTAAAGAAAGATGGTGTATATCCTCTAGTTTATAGACTTATTACTTTAGCATTGATTTTATCAATTGTGATTGTTAAACTAGAGAGGTTATCTTCTATAATAAGAATTATCAAACATTGATTGTATAGTAGGATGGGTGATTATTGGCTCATTAATTTTCTAGTATCTTATATTAAAAAAGACATGTTCGATTTGATTCCCAATGAAGTTATAATATTAAAAAATTAATATTATCAAAAAATATTAAAAACATTTGACAAGCTTTTAATAATTTTCAACATATCAAAAATAATGCATTTGAAATTTTTTAATTATATATTTATTTTGTTTTTTTAATATCAATCCATTTATATGAAAATTATGTCCACCCTAAATAAAGGTTGGTTCCTCCCTTGACTGTTACCCACTGACTATAGTCCCTCAAACCACCATCTCCTGTTGATTATGGTCTCTACAACCATTATTACCCACTGACTATAATCCATCTAACCACCATTACCCACCGATTATAGTCCCCCGACCATTATCACGTGCTGACAATGCCCCTTTACATCATCGCCTTTCAACTATGATCCGTTATGACTACATTGCCCGTCGATTAAGTTCCCTTCAACCATCATCGCTCGTCGACTAAAGTTCCTCTAACCTCACTTTCCTGTTGACTATGGTCCCTCCGACCATCATTACCAACCGACAATGGTCCACTCCAACCAACATTGTTGGCCAACTATGATCCCTCTGACCACCATCGTTCACAGACTAGAGTCCCTCTGACCTCTATCATGTTAACTATGATCCCTCTGACCACCATTGTCTGCCAATAAAGGTCCACCGTCCACCGTCACTCGCCGACTGTGGACCCTCCAACCACTATCGCCCGCTGACTACTATCCCTTCGACCTCCATCACCAGCAGACAACGATCCCTCTGAGCACCATCACCATCCAACAATAGTCCCTCCGACAATCGTCCTCCAGTCGATTTTGATCCTTTTGACGACTATCACCCACCAATTATAGTCCCTCTAACATCCATTGCTTGTCAACTATGGTCTTATCGGCTACCATCATCTAACTATGATGCTTTCAACCTCCATTGCCTAATGACTGCGGTCCCTTCTGCCACTGTCACCCACCAACTATGACCCATCCAACCTCTATCTCATGCTGAGTACTTTCCCTCTAACTTCTTTCGCCCATCGATGATGGTCCCTCCGAGAACCTTAGCCCGCAAACTATACTCCCTATGACCATCGTTACTCAAGTGCGGTCCTTCCAATCTCTATTTCCTATCAAGTACATTCCCTTTGATGACAACCCTTTCGAGTGTCACCACTCATTGAGTATGGTCCCTTCGACCACCATCGCCTAACTACGATATGTCCAACCTCCATCTTCTATCAATTATGGTCCCATTGACCATCATTTCCTACCTACTATAGTCTATATGACCACGATTACTTACTGACTACGATCCTTCTAACCTTTGTCGCTCACCGAAAATGTTCCCTCTGACCTTTATCTCATTCAAACTACAGTACCTATGTCCTCCGTTGCTAGTGGCTGCGGTCCCTCTGACCACCGTCGCACATCGACTATAATCCCTCTGACATAATCACCCGACTACAGTCCCTCAGATCTCTGTTGCTCGCTGACTATAGGCCCTTAAATCTTTATCGCTCGTAAGTTACAGTCCCTCTGACCACCATTGCCTACAAAATATGTCCTTCTAACCTCCATCATATGCCAACTATGGTTCCTTTGACCTATATCAGTTGTAAACTACAATCCCTTTGACCTCTATCACACACTAACTATGGTCTTTCCAACCACTATTGCCGAACAACAATGCCTCCGACCACAGTCAGCGAAGGTAGGACCAAATAAATATGCCAACACTCTCTTAAGAATAACTCTCATATCTTTAGATTCTTACTACTCTTACCATGTAATGTTCTCTATGTGATGTATATTTGGTACATAGAGCAAAGGCCTCCCCTAAGGAAGGGCCTCATATATAATCAATAATACTATAGTAGAATCATTTTTACTAGGCTAGGCCTCATGATTTTTTTCCCTTTTTAAGACTTTTCTTATAAAATTTTTTTGTGTCTCTTATGACTATTGCACCCCTCTCTTTTATCTATGTGCAGAATCTTCGTACAAAGCTTAAATATTAAACTTTATCTCTTTACCGACATGAATATTCTAGGATACAATAGTTTGGTGTCATTTATTAGAAATGATCCATATCTTAGGGGCAACCTTTGCTGCAATCTCAAAAGGTTATTCACATCAACATCTTAGGTAAGTGAGGTAATCACTCTATCATGATCTATTATCAATTTCAACAAGAAGTCCTTCAATATTAAGGGCAATATCATTATAATTATAAATATATATATATTGTCCTCTCACGTGTTAACCAATAACCATTCTTGCATCAATTTTATGGGAAGTAAATTTGGGTTGGGAAAAACTTTGATAGTAATCACAAATATAGTTGTGGTCAACAAGTCCCTCTAATACTTTTTAAATAATCCTATTAGAAACCATTTATTATAAATATTCTAACAAATATAAGAAGGTTTCAAGTGAATCACAAATTTTACACATTTCCCAGCTAGACTTCTACGTCTAAGCTGGGTAATAATCTTAGCCTTCAAATGGAAGTAATGGTCTAATGACAGACTAATCTTCACCTTTAATTTAGGATAAACATAGCTTTTGCCCTCTCCCAATTAAGGTATAATTGATCCCAGGGGAATTCGATTCAACCTCTTCGATATATGTTAACGTCATTAAGCAATGCTTTAACAAACAATCTCAGATAGATCAAACATCCTTAGTGGATTCCCTTGACCTCTTCCATACAAGTTAACACCATCAAGTAATCCTTTGGAAATCAACCTCAGATAGGTTAAACATCATTAATAGATTTATCTTAACCTCTTCCATATATATTAATGTCATTGAACAATACTCTAATAAATAACCTCAGATATGTCAACCATTCATGGTGGATTCTCTCGATCTCTTTCATATAAGTTAATAACAACAAGTAATACTTTGATAAATAATCTTGGATATGTCAAACATCATTACTTAATTTATGACAACCTCTTCTACATAGGTTAACGTCATCAAACAAAGCTCTAAAAAATAATTAAGATAAGTTAAACATACATGGTGGATTCACTCATCCTCTTCCATATAGATTATGTTGTTAAGTAATGCTTTGAAAAATAATCTCGGATTGGTTAAACATCCTTGATGGATTTCTCTCTAGACCTCTTCCATACAGATTAATCCAATCAAGTTGTGCCTTGGTAAATAACTTTGGATATGTCAAATATCTTTAGTGGATTTCTTCCAACCTCCACTACACAGTTTAACTCCATTGAATAATGCTTTGACAAAAAATATCTGATATGTAAAAAATCTACAATGGATTTATCTTGACTAGTTAATGCAATCAAATATTACTTTTGTGATTAATCTCGGATAGATCAAACATCGTTGATAAATTTCTCTTGACCTCTTTTATATGACAATTTGAAGCATCTCTCTTAAATTTTTCTTCAAGGAAAGATCAAAGCCTTTTTACCATCAAGCCTCCACTCAGTTGGCACCATTAGTGTGCCTCTAGACTGCTGTCTTTGGCACACCACCTTACCCCTTCCATCGAGTTGTCCTCCCTTGTCAACATGGATGCTTATGGCCTTCAATAGACTATTACCATATCACCATCATTATTGGACCTTTATCTGACTATCATTATTGGTCCTTTGCCTCTCGACCTCTGCCTGCTCTTTACCACCTGACGACCATCATTGGTTCATTGCTCGACTACCACCATTGACACACAATCACCATTGCCCGCATTAGAGGACTAAGCCTTTATCTGAGATTGAAGGTCTTTCGGCTCCTGCATAATAGCTTTCCCCCTTTTATAGGGGAAAATTGGAGCTCATGTTAGAGGACCAAGACTTTACCAGAGATTGAAGGTCTTGTGACTCTTACAGAATAGCCTTACCCCTTTTATAAGGGAAAGTTAAAGGCTACGTAAGAGGATCGAGTCTTTACTAGAGATTGATGATCTTGCAACTCCTATAGGATAACCTTCCCCTTTTTAGAGGAAAAACTGGAGTCTGCGTATGAGGACTGAGCCTTTATTAGAAATTGAAAGTCTTGCGACTCTTATAGGACAACCTTCTCCTTTTATAGGGGAAAATTATAGCCTATGTCAGAGAATCGAGCCTTTATCATAGATTAATGATCTTATGACTCTTACAAGGTAGCCTTGCCCCTTTTATAGGGGAAAATTGTAGATTGCATTAGGAGACCAAACCTTTATCAAATATTTATAATCTTGTTTCTTCTACAAGTTAGCCTTCCCATTTTACAGGGGAAAACTAATGTACTAATTCAAATATGTAAAATAAATTTTCCTTAAATACATGAAAGTTTTGAAGTAAAGCACTTTAATGGTGATTTGGTGAGGGATACAGCGCCATGCTATATATATATATATATAGCCTCCAATGCTGAGCAGTGGTTAGCCGGTCAACAAGCTAGTTCAACGAGCCTACACATTGGCTCAATTTTGGGCATGGATAGTCTGATTCAGATGTTTTTTTGTTCCTAAATTATTTTTTGACATTTTGTGCTCAATTTTTATACTTTCATAACCCAACGGTGCCTCTACAATCAGTTTCAAGCAATTTTAAAATTTTGGAGTGAAAATTTTAATATTTCTTGCTACAATCAATGTCACGACTTCAAGGAATGCTAAAATTAGGATGAAGAGTATTTTACTTGGTTCATGACCTTAAGGGAAGGTACATGCGTTGATATACAAGGTGTGGTCGCGCCTCGTAATTATCTAAAAATTATAATTTATATTTCAATAATTTGAAAGACTCATACATATCGAACTTCGTGGGCTTCGACATCTAAAAATATGGAAACAACTAATACATCACAAAAATTTGCCTTGATCGAGCATGAATCTCGCCATCTCGGGGCATATCTTAATTGATAACTTTCAAAATTAATTTCGGGATCATTCGAACACCATTTTTAGCAAACTTATAGTGAAATTGAACATCTCCATAAGACTAACCCAACAACACTAAAATCAATCATATGTGAGCCCAAATGGGCTTAAATCAAGGGACCAAAGCATATTTAGAATTTTTAAATTATTAATTGGATGACAAATGATATCCAATTATGATATGCTTATAGTTAAATCGAGCTGCTAGACGAGACAAATCCAACGAGCCCAAGATCTTTTTATTCTAACATCATTAAGACACTTAAATATTGCATGAATACTCTATGATTGAAGAAATCAATATGGGTCATTCTATGGAGCACTCCGAACCTACCCTGGATCTTCTCCATTTTTATAGGGTGTGCTACTCATAAAAATTATAAATAAACTCCCACTCTTGACATGATAGAGACCCTTTGGTTGGAGATTGGAGAGAGCTCAAAGGTTTCAAGGATATTATAGTTCTACCCAAGCACCACATCCAACAAACTTTCATCAACCACCACTAGAAGACCCCTAGTAGTCGATAGTCGTTGGACTACCACCCATCCGTCGACCGTCACTGGACCATTTCCTATCAGCCAGCCGTCACTAGTGCACCGCCTGTCTGCCGACCATTGCTGGACCACAACCCATCCATAGATCGACGTCGGACTACTTCCTGTCTTTAGATAGTCGTCGACCATTGCTCGACTCCAATCACTGTCGCTCATCGACTACGGTTCCTTAGACATCCGTCGCACGCTGACTATAGTCCCTCCGACTTCCATTGCCCATCGATTGTGATCCCTCCGACCACCGTTGTCGGACTACAATCTTAATGATTAAATGAACATGCCAACACTCTCTTGAATACAACTTCATATCACTAGATTCTTTTAACTCCTATCATGTAATGTGCTGTGTATGATGTATATTTGAAGTGTCCAATAAGCCGAAGATAGTGGTTCTCATAAAACTTAAGTCACAAGTAACCATAGGCATATTCCTGTTAAAATAAACGAGGGATAGGGACTTTTTATGCTTTCAGGGATATGCCACATTTCTAAGAAAACGCGTTGTGAGTTGGCATCTTAAGAAATACATAAATAAGACTTTCATTCTGTGGCACTAAGTATAATAAAGCCAAGAAATAGATGTTAATATATAGTTACGTTAAAAATTAAACGATAGGATATGAATATTGTACATATATATTTTTAAAAATATATAACAGAGATATAAAATTGCATATTATATTTTAAAAATTAAAATGATTATACAATAATGACATAAATTAAATAAATGTATTTGTAGAGTTCATATTAGTAACAATATATATTAAATTTATTAAATGTTTTAAATTATCTTGAAAAAGAAATGGATATAAGATATTATATAACGATAGTTTGAAATTGAAAGAATTATTTTCTTCAAAAAATTAAGAAAATAAGAAGAAAATAGAATAAAATAAAATGAATAAAATTGTTGGAGAAGTAACATGTGTATTGCAATTTTAATTATATTGTTGAAATATGTGCATATTTATACTTGCTTGTATCCTGTATCTTCGGGTTGTTTGATAAAATTTTGAAAAATGCAAAAAAATATTTTATTGATTATTTATATTGTAATTTTTATTTTAGTGATTTCATCACTGTTGTATGCTTAGTAAATCCAGTAAGGAGCCCTTGTTATTTGACCTTGAGATAGAAAAGATCTTTACACAAATTCAAAAAAGAAAAAAATAAAAATTAAATGTCTGACCCAGTGCAAGATCAAGACAATTTTAAACCTCTTAAAGAGTATGTTAACTCTGTAGTAGAAGGAATCCATCAAAGTATAAATATACCTACTATTTAGGCCTATAACTTTAAATTAAAACCAATTATAATTCAAATGGTTCAAAATTCACTGTTTGGTGGGAACTCATTTTGAAGATCCCAATTAACTTAAACTTAGCACATTTCTTAAATATTTGTACATTATTTAAGTATAATGGTGCGAGTGATGATGTTATTAGACTTAGATTACTCCCATTCTCTATGAGGGGCAAGGCTAAAATATGATTGAACTCTTTGCCCCTCATGCTCTATAACCATTTGGAATAAATTGGCACACAAATTTCTAGCAAAGTATTTTTCACCATAAAAAATTATAAATTTAAAAATGATATCACATTTTTCTCAGTTTGAAGGAGTATCAAATTATGAAAGTTGGGAGAGGTTTAAGGAAATGCTCATGAAATGCCCTCATCAAGCTTTACCTAATCGGTTGGTTATTCAAAACATTTACAATAGATTGGTAGGATCCCTTAAATCAATCATAGATGCTGCAACTAGAGGATCTTTAATATCTAAGTCATTTGAGGAAGCACATAAACTAATAGAGAAAATGGCTATAAATACTTTTTAATAGCCTAATGATAGGGTAAATCCTAAGAGAGTAATTTGAGTCTATGAATTGGATGATTTGTCAATTCTTACTGCATAAGTAGCTTCAATTTTAAAGAAATTGAATATTATTAGAGTTAGCTTAAGATATGGATCATTTATGTAATTGAAAGATCCTAATGAAAATTCTATTGATGTTCATATTGCTTTAGGGATTGAAAATATAAATTTGATTGGAATGCAAAATAATCCATATTCTAATGCGTACAATCCAGGATGGAGGAACCACCCTAAGTTCAATTGGTCTAATAATATATTAGTGGTAATAATTAATGGAATACATGTCAATCTAATCAAGGAGGGAATTGCAATATGCCTTAGTAACCTGTTATGAATCCTAGACCTTATCTTGTAGGATTTAACCAAAATAATCAGTTTGGGAATATAATGTCATCTTTGTAAGAGGTAATGATTTAATTGGGAACTAAATTACAAAGTCAAGATGCTTCAATAAAAAAATTGGAAACTTAATTAGGGCAGCTTGTAATCTCTTTTAGTAGTAGACCCCTTAGATTATTGTTAAGTAATATTGAAGTTAACCCTAAAGAGAAAGATCATAGTAGAAACCACTTGATTAGTGGTAGTGATATACCTTAACCAAAATGATAAATCTTGGCAAGTTTGGCTGAAGACTCTAAATTTAGCATTGTATTGGTAGGCAACCCAATTCTATTTGGTGTTTCTTCTTTATTTGTATTTTGTGATTTATACTTTCTTTTTAAGTGAATATGGTGTATTATTTATAAAACTTATTAATTCTTAATTTTGGCTAACTTATGATTAATTTTTTGAGAAAATATTATTATGCGAAAAATTGAACTAGCATCATAGTGCTAGGATTGGAAGCACCGCAATGTTTACTTATTAAGTAATGTAGCATTCAAAACTAGCACCACATTACTGGGCTCTCAAGAAAATCACATGGTTGAACTGTCTTAGCACTTTATTCTTGAACACTACAGTGTTATGATACCATCATGAGTGCCTCGGTGCTATATCTTCAAGCACTCTAGCATTAGATTAATTGTTTCAACAGCTATTATCGTAGTTTAGTCAAAGAACCATACATATCATAATTACGCTTTGGTGAGCCTCGCAGTGCTATTGTCTGTGCAGTGACTTTAGGTCAAAATCATTATTATAATAATTATAGCACCGTGATGGTAGTCTTTGTCTGCATCACAGTGTTCGTACGTGAAAAACGTCGTAAAGGGTACCCAGTAAAAAAGCGATGCTTCAATTTCCAAAGCGAAGCACAACAGTGCCACGTGTTCTGTATCGCCTCAGTGTTTGTTGATTTATATATTGTTATTTTATGTCTTCAAGTGCCGCAACGACGACTTCTTCAGCATCATAGTACCGACTTCTTTAGTGATGTAGTGCTCATAATGTTTATAAATAGGATTCCATATATGTCACGACCCAACCCGACCGGAACGAATCCCTTCGCGTCGGGCCGCAACAGATGTAGAAAATCCAGGATCTAGTTTTGGAATTTGCTTCAGAACTTTCTTCCAAATATTCAAACAAACAGAAACACAGAGTCGCTATAAACTTCAAATACATATAAAGAAATGCATCCACTACTGTTTGAATTATGTACGGCTATTTGAATAACTGCTTATGATATGGTTTATGACGTAAATTTCTGGAGATTTAGATTGGCGAGTGTAGTCTTGCTGAGCTGTTAGCTCATCCTTATTTTCTGCGTGGTTTTCAGGTTCTGGGAAAGGGAAGGAAGTCTTGGATTAGCCGTTCAGTGTCTGATAAGTGATTAGGTATTTTTCTTCTTTTAATTTTTGTACAGTCATGACTTTTCTGTTATGGTACTGAAGTAATAATTTCACACATCCAGATAAATTATAATTCGATTAAAACACCGCAAAATTCAAAGTACTCGGTAAAAATCTTCCATAAAATACTCAAAATGTGCACAAATATCATCTCCTAAACATACCAAAAGTTACACGGTACAAAAGTTCATCAGTACAAAACGGAATCAATTATTCGCTAATGGAGACAAAAGTCGAAACAGAAAAGTCATCAAAATCCTCATTTCTGAAAATTGAGAAAGGTGAAATGTGCCTTACCTCGAGTCGGTCAACTTTCTCTCTCTTCAAAAAGATCTCATTTCCATATATATCCAACCAGATCATGCCAGATGATCCAAAATTGTCCAGGGACGATTTGCCCTCTGGACGAATTTCGTTCAGACGAAATAATTATCGTACCTGGACGAGTTGCTCTCTGGAAAAATTTCGTACGGACGAACCTCATTTCGTCCTGGGACGAACTTCTCTGTCCAAAAAAAAAAAACATCATAAGCTAAAATCTGTTCAGGCTCTTCCTTGTACTGCAGATTCTCCTAAATCTCCACATCCTCAACAGACAGTTTCTTTTCAGAATTAGATATCCACTTTCAACATTATGTATATCGAAAATTTGATCAGACAATAACAATCTATAAGCAGCCTTTCCAATCCCTTCAATAATTTCAAAAGGTCCGACATACCTTGGACCAAGCTTGCTTACTCTTCCAAATATGCTAACAACTTTCATCGGACTTACTTTAACATACACAAAGTCACCAATTTGAAATTCCACAAATCTGTGCTTCTGATTGTAGTACTTCTATTGCCGATCTTGTGCAGCTTTCAATCTTTCTTTAATCAGATTGATTTTCTTAACAGTTTCATTCACAAAAGTTGCACCCAATTCTTGTCTATCTCCCACTTCAGTCAGAGTCAAAGTTGTTTTACACTTTCTGTCGTACAGAGCTTCGTAAGGTGCCATACCAATACTTGACTGATAATTATTATTATAAGCAAATTCAATCAAAGAGATATGATCTTCCCAACTGCCTCAAAAATCCAGAACACATAACCTCAAAAGACCTTACAGTACCTGAATAGTTCTCTCAGACTGCCCATCAGTCTGCGGATGAAAAGCAGTTTCAAATGCAACTTCGTACCCAAGCCTCGCTGAATACCCTTCCAAAGTCTGGAAGTAAATCGTCAATCTTGATCAAATACAATCACTTTTTGGCACACCATGCAATCTGACAATTTCTTTCACATATACCTGAGCTAACATATCCACCGGATCCGTCTGCCTGATCGGAAGAAAATGTGTAGACTTCGTCAAGCGATCAATAATTACCCAAATTGCATCATGTCCTTGCCTTGATCGGGTAAAACCCATAACAAAATCCATCGTTACCTCCTCCCATTTCCACTCAGGGATAGGCAACGACTACAAAAGACCTTCTTGGTTGCTGATGCTCTGCCTTCACTAACTGACAGGCTTCATATTGTGAAACAAACTCCGCTATATCCTTTTTCATTCCAGGCCACCAAAACAACTTCTTCATATCTCCATACATATTACCACTTCCTGGATGAATGGTATAGCTTGAATAATGAGATTCGTACATAATCTCTTTCCTCAGATCTCCAAACATCGGAATCCACAATCTATTCTTACAGAATATAACACCAGAATTAGAAAGTCGTAGTTCAGGTTTCTTACCAGATTCATAGTTCAGGTTTCTTACCAGATTCAATCTGACCAATCAGCTTCGAATAGTCAGCGTCTGACTTCTGGGCTTCATGAATCCTTTCTTTCAAATATGACTGAATATCCATCTGAGTCAACACACCATAATCCAGACTAGTAGAGGAAATCACCTCCAACTGTAATCTTTTTATATCTCGTATCAAATACTCATAAGAAGTAAGGTGAATACCTGATAATCCAGAAGACTTCCAACTCAGAGCGTCTGCTATCACATTAGCCTTATCCGGCTAATATTGAATCGTCAGATCATAATCCTTGATCAATTCAAGCTATCTTCTTTGCCTCAAATTCAGATCCTTCTGGGTGAAGATATACTTCAAGCTCTTATGATATGTAAAGATCTCACACTTGACGCCATACAAGTAGTGACGCCAAATCTTCAAAAAAAAAAAAAAAAGAAAACTGCAGCCAATTCCAAATCATGCGTCGGGTAATTCTTTTCATGTGGTTTCAACTGTCTTTAAGCATAAGTAATTACTCGATCATGCTGCATCAGAACACAGCCCAAACCTTTCAGTGAAGCATTACTGAATACCTGAAATCCTTCTGTACCTGACGGAAGTGCTAACACTGGAGCAGAAGTCAAATAATCCTTCAATCTCTAAAAACTCGCTTCACACTCCGGTGTCCAAACAAAAGCTACTAACTTCTGAGTCAGTCTCGTCAGAGATGCAAAAATCTGAGAAAATCCCTTCACAAACTTCCTATAATAATCAACCATGCCCAAGAAACTACGTATCTCAAATACCATAGTATGCCTTGGCCAATTAGCAACAGCTTGAATTTTTTGGTGATCAACAAAAATACATTCACAACTCACCACATGCCTCAGAAATGAAATGCTCTTCAGCCAGAATTCGCACTTGGAGAATTTAGCATACAACTGGTGCTGTCTCAAAGTATCCAACACACTCATCAAATGGCATGATCTTCCTCAGAAGTAGAATATACCAGAATATCGTCTATGAAGACGATCACAAACTGGTCCAGATAATCCTTAAACACTCTGTTTTTCAGATCCATAAAAATAGCAGGTGCATTGGTTACCCCAAAAGGCATAACCAAAAACTCGTAGTGCCCGTATCGAGTACTAAAAGCTGTCTTCATCACATCAGCTTCCTTCACCTTCACTTGATAGTATCCAGATCTCAAATCAATCTTTGAGAATACAGAAGATCCAGCCAGCTGATCAAATAAATCATCAATTTGTGGTAACGAATATTTGTTCTTGATTGTAACCTTATTCAGATCTCTGTAGTCCACACACATTCACAATGTTCCGTCCTTTTTCTTCACAAACAGAACAGGTGCTCCCCAAGGAAAAACACTAGGATTGACAAATCCTCTATCCACCAACTCCTAAAGTTGAGCTTTCAACTTTGAAAGTTTCTTCGGTGCCATCCTATACGGAGCCTTAGATATCGGAGCCATACCCGAAAAAATATCAATACAGAACTCAACATCTCTATCCGGAGGAAAACCAACCAACTCCTCGGGAAATACATCTGAAAACTCTCGTACAATTGGGATATCGGAAATAAAACCCACATCTATATTCATATCCCGTGCTGAGGTCAAAAACACCGTATAGCCCTTCTTCCATAATCTTTTGACTTATAACACAGAAATCAGACAAGATAAAACTCTTAACCCTTGGAATACACATATTTCCTCATCCAAAAACAAACTCACTTGTTTCTTCAAACAATCAATCTCAGACTCATACAGACTCAGCCAATCCATACCCAAGATCACATCATACGAAGAAATCGGTAATAAAATCAAACACGATTTCCACTTCATTCCAAAAATATCAATCTCACAAAAAGAAAACTTCCGAGCAATCAAATTATTCACAGCCGGTAAAAGAACAGAAAGAGAAACCAGTAACGTCACAGAATCCAAATGCAAAGCATCAAAATAACGTTCGAAAATAACCGAGTGACTGGCTCCAGAATCAAACAAAACATGACAGGGATGTTCAGAAATGTAAATCGTACCTGTCACCACATATGGATCATCTCGAGCCTCTTACTGATTCAAACTATACACACATGGCTGAACTGGAGCTGGAGCTACAGAACTACCAGACTCCCTCTGATCACCACTAGGTGGTCTCTTCGCCATAGAACCTGAACCACCAACTATACCAGATGATCCTTTAAAAATAGTACATGGAGGAACTGTTCTCAGCCTTCCTGCTGATCTTGCAAAACTATCAGATCTGGACTCAGATCGCCTATCAGATCCGGCCTTGGACACTCAGTAATCCGATGTCCTGGCTGACCACAACTGAAACACTGACCAGTCATCCTATAGTACTAGCCAAAATCTCTTCTTCTACAATTCTGGCACACAGGTGCCCCACTGACTGATCCAAAACTAGTAGTACTACCACTACCAGAAACTGTAGTGGACATAGACTGTCCACTCTTCTTGGGGTCTCCAGATACAAATCTCTTCTTTCCAAAAAACCCACTGCCATAAGCATCACCACTGAACCTCTTCCTACTAGTAGTCCACCGCTGCTGAGTAGCCATCAGATCATTCTCTATCAGTCGAGCTCTCTCCACTAGCTCAGAGAAATCAAAAATGTGAAATGGTACCAGGGCTGCCTCAGACTATCTTGTAGACCCCTCAGAAATCTATAGCACTTCTCAGCAGAAGTACTAACCAACTGTGGAGCATATCGGGCTAAAGTAGTAAACTCTGCCCCGTACTGCATCACTGTCCTGCTCCCTTGAACCAATCGCAGAAAAGTCTCCTGTATTTGCTGTCTTGCAGAAGGAGGTACAAACTACGATCGAAATACTTCAAAAAATTCTTCCTAAGTAATCAGAGAGTTCAGTTTACCTTGGAACTTTTCCTCCTGCCGGCCCATCCACCAGCGCTCAGCTTCACCATCTAATAGAAAAATAGCTAACGGTACCTTTCTATCCGAAGGACACTGCATACCGTCAAATGTCTTCTCCAACCTTCCTAACCAATCCTCAGTTGTTCTGGGCTCAATGTGCCCTCAAACCTCGGAGGTTTCAATCTCAAAAACATCTGTAGATGTCTATCTATATCCGCAGATCGAACAGTAGAGGCTCTATTCTGAGTCTCGATCATCATCTGAGCAACTAACGTAGCAAATTGAGAAACTGTATCAGAACCAACTACTGGGGTAGTACTGTTCACAAGAGTTGCCTGACTAGCACTCTGCCCATCAGTCATATCTGGGTCTGGTAGATCCATAATCATACAAAAAACTATGCACAAAAATAACATAATAAAAATCCAGACAAATCAGAACTACCCCCGACAGACTTACAGATCAATTCCTATAGCTCTGCCTTACAATCAAAATTCCAAAACTATTGCTCTGATACCACTTTAAAGATTTGTCACGACCCAACCCGACCGGAATGAATCCCTTTGCGTTGGGCCGCGATAAATGTTATAAATTCAGGATGTAGTTTTGGAATTTGCTTCAGAACTTTCTTCCAAATATTCAAATAAATAGAAACACATAGCCGTTATAAACTTCAAATACATATAAAGAAATGCATCCACTATTTAAATCTGATTATCTGAATTGAATGTTATGATGTGATGTGCTATCAGAAGGGAGTTATAAGGGGCCAGAATCCTTTGAGATTCTATTTGTGTTAGGAAAATCTGAAAAGAAAATAAGTTCTATTATAAAAATTCTGTATATCTGTTATGTTATGGTGCTATAAGCACAAAGGGAGACATAAGGGGCCAGAATTTGAGATTCTGTCAGTGTTAGGGAAGGGAGGCATAAGGGGTCAGAATCCGTCGAGATTCTGTTAGGGTCAGGGATATGTGATATGTGAAATGTGATATCTGAAATGTAATTTTATCTGATCTGAATTCTGGTTTGTATGATCCGATTTGTTCTGTGATTTGAAAGTTTTATAAGTTTTATCAGATATGTTCTGCACTCTAATTTGAATTCATGTATCTGTGATTTGATTTCTATTGGATCAAGTATTTATTCAGTCTATTATACGATTTATATACGACTGTTTGAATTCTGTACGGCTATTTGAATAACTGCTTCTGATATGGTTTCTGACGTAAATTTCTGGAGATTTTGATTGGTGAGCATAGTCTTGCTGAGCTGTTAGCTCATCATTGTTTTCTGCATGGTTTTCAGGTTCTGGGAAGGGTAGGAAGTCTTGGATTAGCCATTCAATGTCTGATTAGTGATTAGGTATTTTTGTACTTTTGATTTTTATACAGTTATGACTTTTCTACTATGGTACTAAAGTAATAATTTCAAACATCTAGATAAATTATAATTCGATTAAAACTTCGCAGAATCCAAAATACCTGGTAAAAATCTTCCATAAAATACTCAAACTTGCACAAATATCATCTTTTAAACATACCAAAAGTTACGCGGTAAAAAGTTCATAAGTACAAAACAGAATCAATTATTCACTAACGGAGACAAAAGTCGAAACAGGAAAGTCGTCAAAATTCTCGTTTCTGAAAATTGAGAAAGGCGGAATGTGCCTTACCTCGAGTCGGTCAAATTTCTCAACTGCAGCTACGGATGGAAACAGATAGAAGTCGCCCAAAAATTACTTTTTCTTCTTTTTCCTTTGGTTTTCTCTCTCTTATCCTTTTCTCTCTCTTCAAAAAGATCTCATTTCCATATATATCCAACCAGATCGTCCCGGACGATCCAAAATCGTCCCGGGATGATTTGCCCTTTGGACAAATTTTGTTCAGACGAAATATTTATCGTACCTAGATGAGTTTCTCTCTGGAAAAATTTCATACGGATAAACCTCATTTTGTCCTGGGATGAACTTTTCTGTCCCCAAAACCTGTACAAACCTATACCGATCGTCCCAGGATGATCCAACTTCGTCCTGGACGATCCTGGAAGGAAAACAGCTTTCACAATATATTTCATTTATTCCACTATATTTTAATTCCTCTTTTTACTCTGAAGCTCTATATTTTTCCTTGTGTACAATGGCTTCTAAGATGTTTGGAAAGAATATATCTTCCTCTTCTTATGATAATAAATTCATTTCTATCGAGGCTGAGCAAATATTTACGGAGTTGTTATTTAACAAACAACTTATTCCTGAGCAAGGCTTTCAAAATCCTAGTATCCCTGTTATGTTGATCATTATAAGTAGAGGTTGTGAGCATTTTTTGTGAAGAGTATGTTGTAACCATTCCAAATGTAGTCAACGATTTTTTTGTGGAATCCCTATTGATCATGAGGAAATCTTGAAAGAATTGTGTGGACATAATAGTGGAGCAACCTAGAAGAATAGAAAAAATAAACTTATTAATTTCTTGCACCCTATCTTGCTCAAACTTCTAAATCTAGGCATTATTTTATTTCTATTTGACTTCTACTTAGTAGGAATATTAGTGAAGTAACCTGAGATCGTGCGCTACTTAATTATGCCATTTAAATGGCTTACTCTATAGATGTTAAAAAAAAAGACTTGTCTTCAATTATTTGACTTATATCATTAGAGGTACCACTTCAGTAGAATTGGTGCACCCTTCAATTGTTTGACTTATATCATTAGGGGCTCCACTTAAGTGATGAAAGGATGAACCCAATGCAACCCAATCATTCAGTAGACCTGATAGTAGTAGTAGTAATTAGAGTTCTAGGATGCCTAAATCTTTAGGAGATCATGTGGCTGATTTGAAATAGAGAATTGATTTGGTGATGGACTTTTGTGAGGATATTAGGGGATGGCAGGCTCACAACTTTGGGATTTAGATAAAATAGTATCACTAATATACTAAATTCAATGAGGCTTTGGTATGGATGTTTAGGAGGAGTGCTTTTATGGTGAACTTGACCAATATCAATTCGCTACTACTCTAGAGTACCAATCATTCATGTTGTCCGGACTTAATGAAGATGATGAGAAGTAGGAGGAGGAAGATTGTGACTCAGCAGGATAACAACTATTATTGTATTATGTTTCTTTGATCGTTCTTGGCTATATATATATATATATATATATATATATATTATATATATTATTATATAATATATTAGTATATATATATATTATATATAAGTATATATATATATATATATATATATATATTATATAAAGAAATATTTTTAAAGAGAGAGAGAGAGAGAGAGAGAGAGAGAGAGAGAGAGAGAGAGAGACATGTTGAATATGATCACATAATGTGCCATAGCACAGTTATCTTCCAAAGATATAAAAGTCCATTCACCTATCATTTTAAATTCAAAAAATTGACCAAAGATTGGCTTAAATTGACATCTAAGAATTTCTCCCTCTCTTAGCAAGCTAAGATAGGGTTTATTTTCAACTAGGGGTATTGGGTTCTATAAATGAAAGCCCTCAACTGAATTACATCTTTGAAGAGGAAAACTTTTGATTAAAGTGGATATTAAGTTTTAACTTATATGCAATCATAATATAATCAAGTTGCCTTAGATATTTTAAAATGCCAATCATGCATCCCTTTAAAAATATAATTAATTGTTAGAAGAAAATATAAATTTGAATAAATATGTAAAAAATTATTATTCATTTAGGGAATATGAGTGTGTGCACAACGACTGGACCCTTATGCTCTTGGATGAGCGTAAGAAAAAAACCTAATACACAAGCAATCATCCTAGAATAATAATGATAAAGCTAGCTCTATCCTAAGATAACAAGAATAGTATTAACTCTAATTAATTAACTCAAGATAAGTAATTGACTTTACGTTCAAATGACGCTAACAAGAAGACTCGCTAAAAAAAACTCTCACATTTATTTATTTAATTAACCTAAACTAGATTTCTTTTGAAACCAACCAAATTTTAAGGAAATTTTGGCAGCATAATGGCCCTAATCTATAAGAAGAATTATGGCAGTTCCCGACATTAGGCACCCCTATATTCTTATTGTCGGCTTGTGTTGGACCTAGTATTGTTTAGAAAAATATGTATGTTATGTATGCAATGTAGGGTATAAGGTAATTTAATGTATTACAATACCACATTACCATAATCATCCTAAATCTAATATAATGTTCCTACAAGTCCGGTAACATGACACAAAGGAAATCTTGAAAAGTTACACCCACTATGGCAAAACTCATCCAATGATGCAATGCATGATAACAATGTAATGAAAGAGAGTAATATACTAAATTTTCATTTATTAAATTCATTTGAGTGTCACAACATAGACTATGTAGGAAAGTAAGGTGGTTAGGCGCTTCAAACAACAACACCTAGGTTCAAGCTACCAAGATAGTAAGATCAAATATATATAACTTATTATATTGTGGACCGTCCGAAGGAAGCCAACCGCCGCGGGGTGTTCGAATGCAGAGAGGTCGCCCGCACATTTCCGTAGGACAAACGATCGTAGGCCTCTACGCTCGACACGAACGGGGTTCGATGGGAGGGCAGATTTGGAATCCGCGCATTCGCTGCCATTGGTTGGATGATGCCTGTTGACAAAACACCCCGATGGCAGCAACACTACACGACCTAGTCCGGGTTTCCCCCACCGAATACGAGAGATCGAGTGGAGGTAAGATAGAATTGCGGGCGCAATTTTCCCACGGGCGCAAAGCCCCGTCGGTTAATACATCCCGGGCCGGACCCGGAAGAACTCTCGATTAAGGATCCAAATACATTGATTCTTTTCTAAATTGGGATTAGCACGAGGGTAAATAGAACTAGGAAATTCCTACTCAAAGGAAAAAAAGGTCCTCAAAAAAGGCTCAGTCAACATGCGGTGGCTCATACCAGCATTTCGGAGGCGTCTTAGGGTACTAGAGAAACTGGAGAAAGAAGGACAAAGCATCAAATCACATTGCGTGAAGAGAAAGATGAGGGTGCGTCATCCCTATGACGCGGATAAGTAGATTAGGGTCTCTGGAAAGAAGAGGCCTAACATACTAGATTTAAGGCAGTACTACGAGACCGAATGTAGTAATCCTCGACCCTAAAATCTACGGTTAGATTGTGCTCTCACGAAACACTAATTGACCCGTGTCCTAAGCTAATGCAGTGCAAAACCTGGACTATATCCGGCCTGGATTGAGGGAGCCAGCTAACAGCTAAATCGCTTTAAAAATATGCTAATCAAGTTCATTTATGATAGATGGGTGGGTGGTACAGTTTTTTTTGAAATAGGACCGACATCTAAGAGAATTTCCTAAGTAGTCACCTAGACTTATATGGGTCCAAGATGCTCCTAGCTAACGGCAATTAAATTTTAAATAGAATTTGATTTTCAAATGCAATGCATGGCTAGTTGAAATGTTCAGCTCATGAATGCTATAGAACTTAAAAACAAGCTTAATAGAAAAATAAAAAAAAATTTTTTTGAGAAAGGACTGGGTCTTCCTAGGTCCCGGCACTTCGATCCTTCAATAGGCCAGATATCCGACTCAACCCGTAGGCAGGGAAGATGTTTATAACGAGAAAAGAAAGATGCAGTAATATGCATGCGACCCCGGACGTTCTGGCAATTCCTAGGTTTGTTAAGTTTCTATATTCATTTAGAACTAAGTACATTTATGGAAATTATTATGAGTGAAAAATTTGTAGTCCTTAAAGAGCCTAACGAAAATCACGCGAAATCAAAGAGACGGCCATGCAGAAAAGAAAACCTAAGAATAGCAGCATTTCTACTGCGCAATCAAGTAAACACATCAATTAAATCCCAAAACTTAATCATCTAAATGTCCATAGGCAAACTGCCTCTTAATTACAACTAGAATTGCAGAAATAAGTTGCGGCAACCCACTGCCAACAACCCGGATTTTCTAGCCTATGACAGACGCAAACGCCTTTTGGAGTGGGAATATTGGGTCTCTTCCCAGTAATACTTAACTGATAATGTACTATTCGACGATGTCTTTCTCCTTGACTTCCCCTTGAAACTCTCCTTCTTGGAACTCCTCGGTCTTCCTCTTGGACTCCTTGGAAATCTTCTCCTGGACTCCTTGATCCGTTCATGGCCTTGATATATGTCCCAAACGAAGAGTAATTCCCCTTAGATGGGGGCTATTGCCTTTTCTCTTTGGATATCATAAAGCCTCCAACTCGATCTTCCAAATTGGAAGAAGAACTCTCCCCTTTAGAGATGCCTTCTTCTTTTGAATCCGAAGTCGGATAAGATATATCCCAATCAAAGGTTTGTTTTCACAACTCTTACTATTATTTACAAATCATTACATTCATTGAAAGTAGAAAATTCTAGACTCCTGCATGGTTATCCTTAAATAAAAATCCCAAGCTTTACTATAAAAATTGAAGTGCTAACACTCCTTATTGACCTGTGTTGCCAAGCCATGCTCTTCTAAGTTTTTGCAGGGCTGAAGCAGCTCCACTCCTGTAGCCAAGTTATAATAATTAAATAATTTTTAGCCCTCATTTCATTTTAGGGGGCTTGAGCGTGCCTTGCATGAAACATATCAAGAAAATCATACAATTGCTCCCCTTTTCAGCTAGCTGTGAGCATGGCCACTCTGCGACGGAATCAGAACATAATCAATATAGCTGCTTTTAACCTATGAGTAGAGTTCTGGTTGATTACATTACTCACGAGGTAGTATAACATAAAAAAGTAGCAAACACAAACCAACCAATTCAAACCAGCATGCAATGAATCCACGGAAAAGCTCCGCACACAGCAGAAAAAGTAAAACCCAGCGGCTAATCCTATAGTCTAGAAGTAGTGCCCTAAGCAAATAATTCTAATGTGTGTGGTAAGGGCAGTGTGTTTTGGATAATCTAAGCGGGTATTAGTTAAGTTCTATTAATGTTTATATTTTGTTTGGGAGTCTGTATAGAGGGCTACTTTTTAGTTGAAATTTCAGATATTAAGTGAAGTTAAGGGTCCATTTTAATTATTTCAGTTTTGCTTGCATGAGTTTTTTAAGAACTTAGGACAATATATTTTGAAAGTTTTCAATTGCTTTAGTCAATTTTGTGATAAGTTTCCGGGTCTCCTCTAGGTATTTAAGCTTAGGGGTCCCAAAATCTTCACCTAATGTAGCAAATAGGCTAAGTCTGGGGATTTCTAACACCTTAATGAAAATACTAGACCTTAATTAACGAAGTAGTTAATGACAAGTAAGTAAGGCTGAAATCGGAGTTCTCTTAACAAAGTTTATGAATTTTTCTAAGTCTTCGGCCAACTTATCCTATAGACTAGGGTTGCTCACAAAAAAGTTTGACTTTTCTTAACTCTAAGCCATTTTTCTAAAATCTCTATAATATTTGTTTAATTATATTGGATACTAGGCCTACTATCTAAGTGTCTAATTGCAAGTGTGAGTTTACTATTTGCGTTTTTTTTACAATTGAAGTTACTGGGGTTTCTAAAGATCGGAGGTTATTCTATATATGGTGATCTTCATAATATAATTCTAAGGAAGGGCCTATCTTTTCTGTATTGTTGTTATCTCATAATTGCATACTTTCCAATACTGATATGAATGCCGCTCCACAAAGGTGCAGGAATGACCGAAGACAGAAATGTGTTTTCCATGAGTGTTTGTAAGTTTTGGAATCAATTCTGAAGCTTTTTGTGGATAAATCAAGAGAGATTTGGAATTTTTAATAATTTTTAAGTGAACTTATTAGGGCCAAAATGATAATTTCTACCGTAATGGATTACAATTATGGGCAAACCTAAAGTCAAACTTAGGAAACCTATTTATCTAAGTGTCAAAGGAATCATGAGTTCTCGGTGATGCAGTATTGAGGGGGTATATATGGGTAATATTCTGACTCTAAATATGTATTCTATTATTACTCTTTTCGGAAGGTTCTCGGGGCCTTAATTATACCAGTTAGATTAGGGTTAGTTAATGACTAAGCTTTAAAAGCGTCCTACCAATATTATTCTAGAAAAATTCAGGGGAGTGTTTTTTAGATGCACTAAGTAGCTAAGTATGTGGATGAGTCTTTTTTCTTTCTTTTCCATCAGGGATCTATCCTCAAGCTCCTAGAAAACTTCTAGTTCTTCGCTAGACCGTCCCTTATTATTGTCCTTAGGGTCACTTACGTGTTATATGAGTTGAATCGAAGTTTTTAGCTAACCTCAGGTAATCAATTGCATGGGAGGTACAAAA